>NW_028277125.1:12243269-12543653 GCF_059951505.1 Python bivittatus | reverse complement strand
TGTGTGCTCAGTTCTCAGAGCTGCCTTTAGGTATAGTGGGGACACTGTTGTCCCAGAACTCTTACACTTTTGAGGAAATATGAGGCACCTGGCCTAGAAAAATTACTCTGTGTATCAGTTATGGCCTTTCCTCGAACAGGAGGCTCTGCTCATGCCTTGGTTACTATTCATTTAAACTATTGTAGTGTGCCTTACATAGGAAGTCCTTGAAGACCATGTGGAAGCTATACCTGGTCCAGAATGCAGAAGCTCAAGTACTTATGGAGCCTCCTGGTTTCACCCATGTAACATTTCTACTCTGAGAGCTGCACTGCTTGCCAGCTGACTACAGGGTGCAATTCAAGATGCTGGTTGTCACCTTTAAAACCCTACATGACTAAGGGCTTGGGTATCTATCGGACCACTTACTCCCAACTGTTTCTGTATGCTCAGGAGCATAAAGTAGAAGGGACTCTCTTCATGTTCCTTTTCTCAGCAGCAGCCTTGGAGAGAGGACTTTTAAATCACTAGAAATAGACTGAAATGGTTTGGTAACAAACAAATATTTGGATAAATGGATTGAGAGGAAGAGGAAGACTGAGAAAGACATGGTTGGATGGAGTTGATGAGTTCCTGAAAAACAGAGTTGATAAGTTTAAAGAACAGAAAACAAACAATGTATAATGTATGTACATGGTGGAAGCAATCATAGTTTTTAGGACTAGACAGATATGATATATAATGATGGTTATGTATGTATGTAACTCTTAAGTATCCTTTAAGTTGTGTTCAGCTCTTAGTGACTTCTTGGCAACAATATGAAAGTGGTTTTCATTTGCTTCTTCTAATTTGTTTTGTTGTTTTGTTTTTTGAATTCTAGTCATACTTAGGCACAAAACCAACTAGGTGACCTTGGGCCAGTCATTCTCTCTAAGCCCTAGGAAGGAGTCAATGGCAAACCACTTCCCAAAAACTTGCCAAGAAGACTTCAGGGACTTGTCAAGGCAGTTGCCAGGAGTCAACACAAACTCAAAAGTGCAGGGGGAAAAAAAGGAATGTTAATGAGGTGCTGTTGACCCTTATCAAATGATATTTAAATATACGTTTGTAAGTAATACATTTTATCATGTTAATATTCCAATGGCTCTTTAAATTCAATTGATAGTTCTGTACCAATCCTTAAAGCTTTGGTTCATACCTCCAAGTCAGAACTGGTTCATGGGCAGAAGTCTGGATTCAGTGAAGAAGCAGGAGATCAGGACCAAATCAGGATCAAAAGAAAAAGAAGAGAACAGAACCAGAGAGGGAAGGGAAAGGGGAAAGGAAGAGCAAGCACAGGACATTTTAGAGCTTGCTTTTCAAGCAGTACAACACTAAGACAGAAGCTCTCATCTTTTCCACCCTCTCCAGGAGAAGGTAATGACAAGCATGATCAAAGTCACTTCAGAAAGTTCTTCATTGAAAGGGGGCATTGGCATGCATTCAGCAGTTCTGGCATAGTACTCTGTATTGAATATAACTTTTGATTTGATGGACATCTTTAGCAAAGGTGGATTAGACACAGAAACAGATATTTTTCAAGCAATGTCACCTTCTTGATTTTGTTGCACAGTTGAAAAATACCAGGTCAGAGTCTTGAGTAGTATACATTTTATACCTGTAAAGAACCTGGTGGAAAACTCTTTAATAATGTAGTAGAGGTGGAAAATTATTAGACCATCCCATGAAACCCTTCACATTTATTGTAATTAAAAATCAAAATGTCTAGAAAACATTTTTCTTATTTAAACAGGAAAGGAGTTGTAAGCTTGTAACTTGAACACTCCCCATGCTGGCTGGGGAGTTCTGGAAGTTGAATTCCACACATCTTAAAGGTGCCAAGTTTGAGAAGCACTTCTATAGATCACGACCCTGAGTTTTGGAGTTTAATTCATCTAAGGAGATAGTTGAGGAATAATGAAGCACTGGGCATAGTTGTGAAGTTATTATTCCCTCTTTATTTTCTTTTTTAAAATTGCATATTTATGAAGTTGCCATTCACAGGCTGTCACTGTTTTGCTCTAGGTCATACACTCATCTTTGTTATATTTTGTCATGCTCTATTTAAATTGCACTGAATGCCAAGACCTAAGAATAAACAACTGTGAGATTTAGTGTTGCCAGTGAAATTTTGCCTAAAGTTAAATTTGAAGTGAATTTTGGGTTTTACCCTGAAAAACAAGTAAGGAGGCATGAGGGAACATTTATGAGACTTGAAAAATATCTCGTATTTTACACAAACGTAGCTCTTTGTTTTTTGCCTTTCTCTTCCTATTATTGGATAGCTTTTGTTAAGAATATGGCCTATGCTAGAAAATTCATTAAAATACGCTAATTACAGAAGTGGCAAACATTTTAGAGTAGGAGTCATTTTGAAGCCTGCAAAAACTTTAAAGGGTAAAGCTATTTATCTCCTCACACACATTCTTTCCTTCTCATGAAGAGGGACATATGGGCATCTCCCTGCCGTACATGGACACACATATATGCATATAGTCATACTATTGCTGTGAAAAGAAACAGCAGTCTGCCAGCAGAATAATTGGGGCAGCAAAATACGATCCCACCATCACGGGGTCATTTTTGCCAGTTATCACACAATGCAGGAGATGGCTGCTAAAAGTGAAAAAATAATACTTCTTATCAAGATCCCTGGGATTGGTGTGTGAAGACACAGCAGTCTGTGTATCTGCCTCAAAGTTGATCTGCTGGACCATGAAGAAAAATGATCCAGGCTTCCTGGAGTTCTGCAAGCCACAGAAAGAATGGGAAAGGCTTGTATGTGTTGCCTAAATTGTGACTTGCGCACTTTTGTGCTAGCAAGACAATTTCCTGTGCACTTCCTCAGTGTGCGTACACAGAGTTAGACTGTGGAATTCACTGGTATCAGTTTAAAAGGGAACTGGACAAGTTTCAGAAAACCAGGCTTTAAGTTGTTTATTACCTCTTGAATCATTGGCAGCAAATCTGAAATGCCACCTGCTGAGGAGCAAACATGGAAGAGTTGTCACCCTTCTGTCCATGTTACAGCTTCTCAGATACATCTCATTGGTCACTATATGACAAAGAGCAGGGCAGTCTTGAATCCCTATTGAGTTAACTGGGGCTTATTCCCTGCAAAATGGATGTAAGCCCTCAGTTTAGGAGTGATCAGTTTATACTTTTTTCAGGGCTGCCTCAGGATTGGGCCATGGAGATTAATGTTAATGTTTAAAAAAAAGTATCAGGCAAGGTTTCTATCAGATATTTAGAGAACAATACATTTACAACCAGTCTTTGATCTTGTTTCATACACCTAAAATAGGAAATTCCCAGCAGAGCAGGGGATATGATCAAGATTAGTAACCTTTTCCTTTTAACAAATTCTATTTCCATCAATAAACCTTTTCCCACTCAGTCAGGAAGCTGAAGGAAGCCTAAAGGGAAGGTTATTGTACGCTTATCTACGAAATTTGTTGAATCTTTGTAACTGTGTGAATACTCTGAGGCAATTAATCTAGAACAACAGGCAGAGTATTTATGAAGGCTATATAAATGTTAATATAAATGAGAGTTTTGTGTACATGAAGTAAAAAGGTCAGATTTCCCCAGTGATCACCTGGGACAATTTGATAATGAACATTTAATAATGTCAGAATTGTATTATTATTCAGCAGAGATAGAATATCACAGATATCTGTTGCCAACAGTAGAATCATTATATTTCTAGTGTGGAAAGCCAGACATTTGGAATAATTTATTGACTTTTAAACTGAGAAGGACTGAACTTGAGTTCGTTCTTTCTCTCTCTCTCTCTCTCCCTCCCTCCCTCCCTCCCTCCTCCCTCCCTCATTCCATTTTGTTTTCAAGATTTACAAACAAAAGATAGGTAATAACAATCAAGTAAGATTTTAGGCAGTTCTGGGCTGAAACATATCTTTCAGATTTCTTCAAATTTTATTCCTGTGAGAAAGAGGCTTCAGATTCACTTTCTTTGGATGGTGTTTTGGGCCATTTCCTTGCTGCTAGGTGTTTGTATAGGGTTTATATATCTTTCCAATGCCATGCAGCCTCCCTAGATTTCCCCCATAATTTAACTCAAGTATGGGAAGCCAAGGAGAAGACATAATTGCACTATAAGAAATGTAAATCCAAGATCCCTGTACCCTACCAATGCAATTGTTTTGAAATGTTCCTCCTCCTTTGAAAAGAAATACCAGAAGCTGTTTATTTTCCAACACAATGAAAAATGGTAAACAACATGGAGAAAAAAAATTGCATTAATGTTCCTTTTAGGATACTTGGGACTAGGGATATGTAGATGAGGTAAAATTCATAGAAAATTCACTCAACCATCCTGTTTAGATGGTTAGGTTGCACCACAATTATTTATTGTATGAGGTTACCATAGGAACTTCCAAAGAACATGCATTGCTTTCCTTAGAAGTAGTCTGCCTTACAGAACTTCCTGGAATGACCAAATTGCTGCAAGGAAAGCAGCACTTTGGTGGGAAACCTCTTGTTCCTGTAAGGACCAGGATATTTTTAATGTTAAAGAGTGGAAAATAGAAGATTCATTGGCAACCTTGTACAGTGAGGAAAACATCTTACCTTCTGTGCCCCGATAAAAGTAGTTTGAACCCTACTTGCACTTCACTTGGGGTAGGGCTCACGCTGCTATGCTTCTGCTAACAGTGAAATGCCTGAATTCACTCTCATAAGGATCTGTGGAATTCTCTTAATTGTTTGCTTGACTCTTTTGGAAGATAACTCTCAGAAGAAGTTTTCCCATGGGCAGATTCTGAGAGTCTCCTTAGTTGCTGACTATCCTCTTTATTGAGAAGCGAGGTCAAATAATCAAGATTCAAAGAGGTGTTTTTTTCCCCAGACTCACACAAAATTTAAAGGTTTTACAGGTACGTGAGGAAATTCATACAATTCCCTTGGCATTTTATGCCTGGTATAGCTAAGGACTGAATTAATAGGGAGAGAGAATGAAAAACTGAGGCCATCTAATGAAGCTTTTTACTTACTATTGCTTTACAAACAAGCACTAACAGGTTCCTCTGACGGCCAGTATGGAGAATTTCCTGTCAAAATTAATCAGTGTGGCTTATAAGATGTCAGGTAGAAAGTTTTCTCCCCTCTCAACTCTAGAATATATTTTTTTTAAGCATTTGATTAGTTAGTTAAGCATTAGTTATTCGTTTAATCATTTCTGTTTGAACTTGGTTACACTTCTGTTGTGAATATGTGGAGTTAATTTCTCCATTACCACATATTTTGGGTCTCCCAATCTCGTATCGTTGGCAAGTGTTCTCTGTTCCACAGAATATTTTCTTAAATGGTTCCATAACTTTTCATAGTAAAGTTTAGATTAATATGGTAAGACAACTTGCTATGTTCAGAAACTGATGTTTAGTGACAACTGTTTTTAATCTGCTTTCCATATTTTAGGAAAAATTTGTCTCTGTATTGTAGGGATGTATGTGGGAGTTAATGGTATGTATGTGGGAGGGTGTACAGTTTTAAAACCATATTTCCTTCTGTAGTAGATTAATTACTGACTTGGATGCACGGTAGACTGTAACTGTGAGCTGTTTTATCAGAATTTATGATTTACACATTGCATAACAATTATTCATTCAAAATGATGTATTTTTAAATAGAGAAAGAGTTTTTATTTACTGCCTTTTTGGTATTTTATCTCCCAAGAATTCATTGTTATTTCTGTTCTGAAGAAAATAGAGAGAGATAATGATGCTTTCTCTGGCAATATATAAATTCCTTCTATATGGTACTGAACAGCTAGTTACTGAAGCAATCACAATTCATTCAAAGATAAGCACTTTTGAGCCC
The DNA here is from genome assembly GCF_059951505.1 of Python bivittatus. Classification (NCBI taxonomy): domain Eukaryota; kingdom Metazoa; phylum Chordata; class Lepidosauria; order Squamata; family Pythonidae; genus Python; species Python bivittatus. The sequence goes on along the minus strand of NW_028277125.1, from coordinate 12,537,797 downwards.
CACTGATTTCAATGGGAAAGGCTTAAGGCAGATATTTAATTTTGCAATTGAAATCAATTGGATTTAAGAGCCCTTAACTAGATAGATTGAACAGACAGGATTTTTCTCCAGTCAAAATAAGTGATCCTCAGATTAATTGTACATATTATGCTATTCATGTTTTGTTTCTTCTCAGGCTGAATCAGAGGAAACTTCACTAGCCAAGATGATGAAAAAATGATGATGTGTAAGGTGTGTCACTACCCAAACTCCATGCTTTTACACTTGCATTCTGATGTCAGATGTAAGTATATAAGTTGTGGGGTTTGTGTTATGATATCATGATGCATGTTTTGTCACTTGTCCCCCTTGCCCCACTGAAGATGTCTATTGATTGGTTTCATATCTAATGTGATATTCATCCTGATGTAGTTTTAATTATAGTTTAATGGTGTTATTTTTCATCAGCATATGCTTCTGCACAGTTCCTTTATCATATATTGAAAGTTGAAGCCATCCAAGGCTTAACTCTGAAGGAAGAATCTGTAGCCCTCCAGATGTTGGTGGATGCAACTTCCAGGATCCTTGCCAATTATCTTGTTAGTTGGACCTGCTCAAAATTGCATTTATCATCATCTTGAAGGCCACCCATGATATAGGGGTTCATCTGGAAGATACATACTATTTAGAATGTACTATTTAGGGTCCTGCAATGTTACCTGTAGTTAGACATCAGCGCCAATAGCTTTCCAGAAGAGAGTTATCAACTGTTCCCCCAAAATAAAAAATAATAATGGCTGAAATATCATGAGAGACATAAAGTGATACATGACATGGACATAGGTGCTGCAACTTTCACAGTAGTAGTAGAAATAGTATTTTTAATTGGCAACTACTTATTCCTAAGTACAGTATGAGTAAACACAAGGAATTACAACAAAGACTTGATGACACTAAACCAGTGAATGTATGTGTTTATGTGTGTGTGTATACACAGATGCAGGCACACAGGGAGTCATTAGCCTGACTTGATTTGTCCAGCTTCAAAAAGGACCTGAGAAAAAGAGATGCATTAGGGGTCTTTTCGAAGCTCATGAGATCAGACTCAAACAGTAGTTCAAAGGGAAATTGTTCCAGATAGTAGGAACAAGGTGGGAGGGTCTGAAACATATGGTAGTCGTTCTGGCATATGGAAAAACTAAGCAGCACCAATTCCATGAATTAAGTTGTCACTAAAAACATCAATCCTTTCTCTCCATTGTTAGCATGCTTGTGTACTCATCATATATTGACACTATCTCCACCACAATTTTCTAATTCTGGAACATGAGTAAATGACACAAATTATTTAGCCCAACTCTGTTAGACAGATGGAAGGGCTCAACCAGGGAATTTCTTTTGCAGAAGCAGTGCCATGTTGAGTATGTTTTCTATTCTGCCTGAGCCAACCTATGTCATTTATCTTCACATTGATGTTGACTCACCTAACCCATATAGGTTTGCTTTTAATATTTCAATTCAAGTTTAGAGAAACCATGTAAATGGAAACAGATCCAGTCGAATATACTCCATTCCTGACTGTGCTTTGACCCTACAAGTTGGTCCCTATGCTGTTGCATTGCAGGGCTTATTAGCAAGACACCCACAGCTTTCTATATTGATTGGCTGCATAACAAAATGCACATCAGGCTCGTGAAAAGATCAGGGGAAGAAAAAACATTATCATCAGCAGGAGCCTAGAATCATTATGCAGTTAACGTCTGGCTTTGATCCGAAATCTCATTCCCACCAAATTTACACCAGTGACTTTAAGGGAAATTGTCCTTTAATTAGGCTGGTGTAAATGAGAGGTAGAAACAGACTCTTTTCCCTGTATTTCACTCTGCAAAATGATTATAACTCACTCTTCCATACCCTTTTAACAAGTCAAATTACATTCCATGTTTAGTTAAATGCATTTTTCCCCATATAGAATGAGGTTGGAGGATCAATGTCCCAGGTTGTTTGTAAATCAAAATAGCATACTCAGAAGTATTCATTTCTAGTTCTCAGTTTTCTATTTTTTTTTAATTTTGGGGAGTCCCCCCCCCCCCCATATTTGTTATGATGTTCTTAAGTCATCTGTACTCCACTTCCTGGAATATTGATTTTTTTTTTCTTTTCCAGAGCATATGCTTGAAAAAAAAATCAATATGATTTATATTGGCAATTGCTTGTGACATTACAGTTTAAACTCTGCCAGCAGCTGGCTCCTAGCAAACCTTAAAAATAATGCTAACATGTCAACTGATGCTCAGGAATTAGAAATAAAATTATACATGATTAAGATAGTTGGGACAGTCATTCTCTTTTACTTAGTTTAAGTTTACTTTAATTGAAGATAAAATGAAGGCAGTGTCAAGTGAAAGGCAAAATTCAGGCTCAGAGAAAGTTGAGTGGCTGATAAAGAAACTGCAGCTCATATCTCTGGCAAAGGAGCAAGACCAAGTGTTACATGTTAGAGTAAAGAAGAAGGTAAGTCCCCCCCCTCCCCCTTACTCTAGTAAAAGCTGAGTGGTAGGTAGGTTAAAGCCCTTGATTATCTGGATTTACCCATCCAGATTATATTCTCTATTTGTACAATTTAAACTGTTGAAATATTTTTATTTATCTTAAAGATATTTCTTTTGCAGTGTAAATGGCAGGAACCAGAGGCTCAGTTCAGGCTAGGACAACACTGGGGTCAAGTGTTAGGATCTCACTAGTCTAAGAACCAGAATCTCCTTTCTCAGTGTCTGCTTCTTTTGACTATGATGTTCTTAAGGACTGATCCCAGGATGTCCATTCACTGATCCTATGCATACTGACAACTTAGTCCCCTCATTCTTGGATTAATTGTAATGTGCTCTATGTGAGGCTGCCTTCAAAGAGCATTCAGAAACTGCACCTAGTCCAGAATGCAATGGTGGAGACGGTTTTGGGCATTTCATTATATGCTCTTTTCTGCAAGCTGCACTGGCTTCCAGTGAGATTCCAGGTTCTATTCAAGATGCTAGTTATCAGTTACAAGAACTACATGGCACAGGACTAGGTTATGTGCAGGAATGCCTGTCTCCAACTATTTCTGCTTGCCCCATCAGAGCTGATAGGCAATGTTATCTTGTGGGAAACAAGAGACATACTTTCTCTTTCATAGCCCTTCCCCCGTGGAAGATCCAGATGGCCTTTCAGTTGGCCTTTCACAAGGTATTAAAGACCATGATGTTCCTCAGACATTTGGACCAAGTGTTAGGTGAACCCTGATGGTTGGTTTGACCATTGCTTGTATGTTGCCAGATGGAAGGATCTATTTGGAGCTCTGGCACATGATATAATGTTTGCTGTTGAGATTTCTTTTAATTCCTTTGAGTTGTTTTGCTGTTTCTCTGTTGTCTCAGTAGTGAGATGGGCAGCCACATAAATTGCTTAAATAAATAATAACAGAATAGATAGTTCAAGTCACAAAGTATCATTGTATCCTGACCTGGCAAAAGATGCTTAGGGAGCCCATTATGAAATTGTTACCCATAACAGTAAGAACAAGAACCTCTGGGCTGTGGCCTTATCAGGACCCTGGAGAGTTCATTTCAGAAGCTTTAGCATCTAGGATGAATCTTGATAAAATGCCTGTTGCTCCAACCCTATTTGCGCTCAGCAGAAGCCTTAAGAAGTTAAGAGTTAAAGTTAAGTGTTCCCTTAACTTTATTGCTGCTGTTGATCACTTTAGATTTAAATAGTTCCGAATCAGGGTCCTACATGGTCACTAACTATGGAAGAGACATCCCTGAGTCTGTAGACCTAGATAATCAGTCAGGAAGATGTATTAAGGGAGTGCTGAAGGCTCCCCTGAATGAGGGTGATTGGGTTCACAACCAGTCTCCCTTCTGGAATCCATCCTTGTTACCAAAATGATACATCAGTAAAATGAGCAACAGGGCTTATAGAGATAATGTCTCCGTTCACCCCTCTATTCAGCTGCTAACCAAAACAGGAGTATCGTAGCTGAGAATAATGAAAAATCTCTATCCCTTCCAATTAACAAAGACCAAAGTGAATCAACTTAGTTTCAGCACCCCTAGTATGCATATCATGGAGCTACGGCTCTGCTTTGCTGCTATGGTCAAAGGTCACACAGTTACCAATACATGAGAGTTAGATGGATGGTCCTTTTTTGTAATTAGAGTTTTTAAATATGGCATACCCAACTAGGCTCTGTATGTAATTTAACCCCCAAATAATTGCCCCTCCAACATAAGGGGTGGGATAATAGGGATGGGAGGTAAGGAGTAGGTCTAGGAAACCTGGTTGCATTGTTTCTGCTTCTGATATTGTAGACATATCTGCAACCATATCCATGTGCAGCATGCTCTGGTGGAAAAAAAGGGGGCTGGGCATGTACATATTTACTTTCTTAATTTATTTTGTTTTTAACATTTTTTATCCTGCCTTTATTATTTTTATAAATAATGCAAGGTGGCGGACATACCTAATACTCCTTCCTCCTCCTATTTTCCCCACAATAACAACCCTGTGGGGTGAGTTGGGCTTAGAGAGAGGGACTGGCCCAAAGTCACCCAGCTGCTTTTCATGCCTAAGGTGGGACTAGAACTCCCAGTCTCCTGTTTTCTAGCCTGGCGCCTTCACCACTAGACCAAACTGGCTCTTGCAACAGATGTGCAAACCTGGATAAAGACATGTCTCCTTTATTGACTTAGAGAAGTCCTTTGAATCTGCTTCAGAATGATGTGGAAATACATCTTTTGAAGGATTTGCACAGCTGTAATGAATGTCTGAACTTGGCTTCTGCCTGAGAAAGTTGCTTTCTATCAGTGATCTCTTTGGGTTCCTGCTGGATCTTGTGCCCTTAAATTCTAGATCTCTGACCTCAGTTTTCATCCTGCCTATGTATGTTGGCACTTTCTGCTATCCTTATCCACTAGGATTTTCTACTTTGCAATCCCAGTTGTCTGGAATAGCCCTAGCTCTCTATTCATCCATAAGTTCTGTTTCATCACAAGCTCCTGGAGGAAAGAATAAGATGAATAACCTTTTAATAAAAAAGCCAACAAAATGAGAAAAAAATTCTTCTGAGAAGTCTATTGTACCCATTTGTGGAAGCTATAAGTGAGTAATGCAACCTTAAAAGCCTGAATAAAATAACCAATTAAAATCAATGAAATACATAAAACACACCTTAACCTAGTTGCCATCAACTTATCCATTTGTTTCTTTCTGGACTTGTCTAGCTCATCCAGACGCAAGGAGATACAATGAAGTGCAAAAATTGAACAATAAAATGTTCAATTAACACAACGCAGTAAAAATGCCTAATTACAAATCAAACAAAATAAAACATGCTATAAGTGATTCCCTGTTAAATGCTTTTAAAATGTTGCCACCCAAACTCAGCTCATATAGAAAAGGTTTTATTCAACACTTGCAGCAACTGCTCAGCCTTTCATCTTAGTGGGTTTCTAAGGAAAAAAGAAAGTTAACATATGGGCCTTCTAAGGAGAAAAAAAGTTAACATATGGGCCTTCATATAAACCAGAGCCTCTTGCAGTTCTAGAAGGTCCTATCAATTTCACTGTAAGAGAATTAATCATCTTTACCACTAGATAAATGGAGCACATTAAAAAAAAAAAAAAACACCTGAGATATATATTTATATGGGCTGGCTTTTAGTGCCATTTTTAAGGGTTAAGCCAAAATGCCTCACCTTCATTTGGATGATTTATGGGAAATGGCTATATCAGTTGATTTAGGTGGGAGAAATTTGGAGTTAGGAAGAGGAATGTCATTATTTGCCTCCGCCCAGAGTTCCTTCTGGAATCTGGCAGTTGCCAAAAAGGGCTCTGGGTGGCATGTGGTCAATCTTTACTTTCTTGATAACAATCAGGGTTGTTGTTTTTTTCCCCACATATTAGAATCTTATAACTCAGAGTCTTGACTTTGATCATTGAACACCACGGAAGGATATTACAGTTGGGAGATGAGGACATTTATTTCTTGTTCAGCCTTTTATTTTTATGCTCAGACAGGGAGGTTTTCTAGATCTCTAGAGCCCAGCTGAATGAACAGGGTCTCACATCTGGTGACCTGTGGGGCAGGGCCCCTGAAAGCCATTATCAATTCTCAGATGACAATCGCCATACCACCACCCCGGATTCTCAGCTGGTGTCACACCCAAAACCCGGCCTGGCATATCTCTGAAAGAGCCACACACACCCTTCTGAGCCCAGCTAGGTCCCAGTAATGCATGTCAGGTCAGCCCTCTCATCCATGATCAAACCACAGATGAGGGAGGCCTTATTACAGACTGATCTGGCATTCAGAAGCAGCAGCCGTAAGCTAGAGCCTCTGAAGGTCTGCTGTCTGGGTGCAGGGGCTGGGACCAAGGAGCTAGAAAGTGAAATTGGTATGAAACATTGGTCCTGCATTCCCCAGGAGTGGCCTGCTCCTCATCTCCCACCATATCTCCCCATGCTCGTCAGCACTATAATTCTATGGCCTGCCCATTCCCCCCCAAAGCAGCACATCTTCCCCTCCAGGCCCCCCAATTCCCAAGGCCTGAGACCTCCAATGAGGTCAGTTACACCCACCCCAGGGAGGGGAAGTCAGGGACCCCAAGGCACTTCCACTTCATTGGCTCTCAGCGCCATCAGGGTACCCAGTACCCCACCTCCCCCACTCGTCCCACAAAGACACACACATACATAGACACATTCACACAAATACCCACAGGGAACTCCTCCCAGCTGCTCTCGCCCCTGGTTAGAGTTCCCTTCCCATTCACCCAACCCAACCAGCCCCTGCCCCCAGGCTCTCACCCCAAGGGTGGTATCGTACAAACAAACCAACAAAAGCAGCCAGAGTCAGGAGGTGAGGAATCATCTCCCCTTCTCTTCAGAGCTAACAGAGGGAGAGGCTCTGGGTGGAAAGGGCCCACAGCAAAATGTCACTCTCCTGCAATTTTTCTTTGCCCAATGAAGTGGCTATTTATAAGTAGGCTTGTGGCAGAAATCACTGGGCCTTAAGGAAAAAAGGCTGACCGATATTGCTAATGAATGCGATAGTTAGGAGGAGGAACAAAAAACCATCCCAACAAATGTACTTTAGGAAACTGGGGTGTTCACACACTAATCAGCCGAAATGATTAGGCTGTTGCAGGCATTTTCTTCAAGTCCTAAGGCTTTTCTGAGTGCCTGCTCCCTGACCCCTTTTTCACATATATTCAACTCAATAGAAACATATTGTTTGTGTTGCTTTCTGTAGACAGCTTTTAACAAACTGAGGGCATGGGCTGCACGTTTTTTCTTTGTCTTGAAAATCCTCTTGTCCTAGGAGTCTAAGCACTAAGATGCTTTTCAGCTCCTTAAAGAACTTTAAAAAATTGCTGTAGGTTGTATAGCAGGTCTGGATAAACTATAGCTCTCCAAGCATTGCTGGACTATAAATATCAGTGGCCTCAGGCAGCATGGTCAATAGTGAAGGATACCAGGAGCTACAGACTCAATCATGTCCCAGCGATTTCCCACTCCTGCTTTATACTGACACTGAAGATCTACATTGACAAAATGCTCCAGGCTTCAAAATTGGTGGCAGGGAGCAAAAGATCTTGAAAATCCTGTTGTCCCTGGGTTCTTGAACAACCTTTCATGAAGTTTATCATGGATTACTTTCTGGAACTGCAGGTTTGACATCTAAAGTTATTTTACCAAACTAGACATTCCACCAGGAATGAATCTACTCTGTTATGAGACCGTGCTTGCATTGTTGAGCTTTGAACGTTCACATTTTTTGAGAATAGCTTATCTTTTCCTTTTTCCTCCTCAAAGCTTTTGGGTCCTGACTGTGAATTCTTCTTTTTTGCTCCCCCCAAACCATCTTAGCATCCTGAAATTTCTGGGTTTCAGTTTGGATCAACTTATGATGCCCCTATTAAAACTATTTGCCTTTCAAATATTCAGATTTCCTGCTTGCTCTTGCCATTTTCATACTGAAATATGATTTACTGTCAAGTTGTGATGTGCTATATCTCTACATGCTTTCTTTGAAGCTTTGCCTCAAAGACTAAACAGAAACAAGAAAGAACCTGACAGTGTCACTGTCCTTTTGAAAACAACAAGAAAGAAACCTTCTGGGATTCTATTAGTACCGAAAACATGGGTAACAAAAATGTCCCCCCACTCCGCTGGTATAATATTTAACTTCTTGATACTAGATGCCAATTTTCTTTCTTTCTTTTTTTTCTTTTAGTAACTAATAACACTATTTTTGTCCTTGTGTTATCAAGGCAAGGCAGAGGTATTTGTCCAATTGTTGTCACATGATGCACCTCTACACATACACTTTTATGATTTGACAAGTATGAACATGAATTGTACATGGTAAATCCAAACAATCTCCTAGTTTTGGACCACTTTCTATGTTTGTAGAGAGTAAATTGTAGAGCTTGCTCCCGAATTCTGTTATTTTGCTTTCAAAGTCAGGATTACATCTTTAATGTTCCTCACAAAAAATTATAACAAATAAAGATCAAAGCTAGGCTGATTTCATTTTCCTGATAAGATCAGATCAAGGACAATCTTAGGCCAACATTTTGCTTTTCCCAGTGGCCAACCTGAAGCCTCTGAGATGCTTGCAAGCAGAAGATCGAAATATACCCTTCTCCCACCATTGTTCCCTTGCAAGTGCTACTTCAAGACATACTATCCACAACATGGAAGTAACAATGAGTCTCTAAAAGTAATAAAACTAGATATTTATCCTATGTTAATTTGCCCATTCTACTCTTAAAGCCCTCCATTAATTTATCCAGTCCACTTTTAAAGCCATCGTGTCTTGTGGTTATATATTTCATAGGTTAATTATGTGCTGTGTGCAAGAAGGTTTTTTTGTTTGTTTGAAATTCCTTCCATTCAGCTTTACTGGATGACCCCTGGTCCTTGTGTTTTGGAAAAGGAGAAAAAAAAACCCCTTCCTTATTCACTTTCTCTATACACCTTGATGTTACTCCCCAACTGCATTCCCACTCAGTGCTCTCCCACTCAGATGATTAAATATTGACTTTAATTAAATTGCCCTGACTTATTCCCATTCCCCCCCCCCCCCCCAGGATTGTCAGCATTTTGGAGTGGTCTCCCAACTGACTATTCAAAATCTAGGTCTGGTCCTTGCTTTAAAAAAATTGCATTCCCCTGTCCTAAATGAACATTGATGCTAAAACACATCTTAGAATCCTCAGTAATTCCTTTTGAAAGAGTGGGGTTTTTTTTAAGTTAAATTTATTTAACTTTTTTTTTTTTAAAAGAATCAAGTAACAGTGATTGCTTAGCGCATAAGCCACCAACCTTTTGGAGTCAAGGTCATGTTTGACATTTTAAGTCATGGTTGTTCAAAGAAAATGGTTTCCACAGGTTGCTTCTCAATCCTAAAAGAGGAACCACAGGAGATATGGCCAGTCACAAAATACTAATGAACCAGAAGACATGGTAATAGGTTGTCTTCTTCCATACTCTGTACCCCTCTAGTTTACTGTCATTTTTTAAAAATTCCAACGGGCACAAGCAAAGCGCTGGTCTGTAGCCACTCACCATTTTGATCTTTTAAGAAAAACAACAGGGCCAAAGGGAAATCCAAGGCATTCATTAAAATAAATATGATTTTGCAGGTTGGTGCTTTCCTTTGAAGCATCTCACTGTCCTTTTTTATTCTGATTAAAATGACACTTTAAAAAGGTAAGGAGTAGAGTGCAACGGAGGACATGTAGGCACCAAGGGGGATGTCTGCAGGCATCTTAAAGCCCCCAAGGTACTAAGAGTTAGGTCAATGTAAAGCCTTTTTTGCTCTTTTCAACTGATTCCTGAAGGCACCAAGAAAGCAGGAGTTGAGGGTTCCCTCTGCAATTGCTGGCTGGATCCACTGCATAGTCAGTAGTCATACAAATATTTCTTCCATTGCAAATGCTGTTGGAATTGGAATTGTACTATCTGAGTCCAGCTGTTGCTTGATGTGGCACTACTTTCTTCAAAGTAGAATAAGTAAGCTGACTACTATTCTTCTTTCTGACAGTCAGGGTTGGAGGAAAAAAAGAGTCAAGTGATATTCTCTCCTTCAGTCTCTTTTGGTGTAAGTACTTGTGTAGCATCCACCAGTTCATCCCAAGAAAAGAAAATGATGAAGCTTTTAGTTTATCAACATTAGTTTAAGGCAGTTACCTGCTTGGGATCCATAGCACCATTTACACAGCAGTACACTCAAGCAGTTGGTAGAACAGTATCTTACCTACTCTGGCTCATTGCAAAGGCTAAGCAGAGTCAGAGATGGTTAATACTCAGGCATGCAACCACCTAGGATTACTAGGCTAGTAGGCTATCCCAGAAAAAAAAAAAAAGATCCCAGCAAACCATTTCTTTACTGCTTCCAAAAGAAGAATGGAAATGTCCATAAAATCAACAGGTGCCAAGCTCAACTTTCTCTATAGGGAACTTTTAAAGTGGATTATAAATCAGATATTCACCAGCTAAAATTGGCCTTAGCTGATTAGCCCACTAAATCTGTAGCTGCTTGGGCAAACATATATAGCAATTAAAATTTTCAGCATTTAATGTTAATTAAATAACATTTCTCCTATACCTGAGTGCTTGCCTCATATGCAGAAAGCCCCAGTGACCCTTGGGAAAGCTCTTCACCGAAATATAGGAGAACCACTAGAAGTGCATTTAGACGAGTGAGTGAGATGGACCAATGGACTTGATGGAAGGCAATTTCTAATATTTCTAATCATTGGGTTGATTTTATTTTGATAATTGATCAGGAAAAAAAATGAAGCTGAAACTTATTTATTTCTGAGATTTAGAAGCTGCCTGATTCCAAAATGACCCTGGCTAGCTTACATCAAATAAGAATGCTTTAAAAAATACAATAAAAACGTTAGAAAATTCCATGCACCCAGACAAACCTACTCCCTCTAACAAAAACATCATCTCTAGCGTTCCACAAACACCTTGCCCTAAGACCTGGGAAAACAGCCAGATTTTTAAAGCCTTCAAGATGGAGATGGCATAGATCTCTGCCTTAATTCAAAACAACATCACCCTCCCATCATAGCTTCTACCAGGGTCCTTTCTGAATTGTCTTTTAGATTTCTTCAGTCCTATTGAATAAGTCCTCTTTGAGACACTGAAAAAGTCATAGGTGAAACTTTCTTCCTGCAAGGACCAGGGATGAAGAAAAGATCATCTACTGCAATGTCCCTATTCCAGGTGTGTTCAGGGTGCAGTGATCGGACACCTGGTTCTAACCTTTTCTGAAGGTATCCCATACCTTCTCTGCTCAGTCGCTGGCTTTATGAATCCCCATTTCAACCACAACTTTGAAGCAAACCCATAAACTGGAAACTTACTCTCAAAATATTCTTTCAAGAGGATTTAAACTTATCCAGAAGAATTGGGAGCATTACTTCCAGGTGAAGGAATAGTAATTTTAACCATTAAATTAAAACTTTTCCTGGCTTCACATGTAGCCTTGTACATGATGTACATTGCAGAAGTGCTAGCAGTTTTTAAAGGAACTAACCTGGACATCTTGTAATTAAGCATATTCCATGGCTGAGACCCATAGAGGATCTGAGCCATGTGAAACACTCCAAGAGCCAGTGTTAGATGTTAGTCACCAGTTGTCCTATGTTATTGCTTCTTGAAGCTTTAATCAATTGCTGCTATCTATTCTTCCGGTCATCTCTTTGTTTGAATCAATGTCCTATCATAGTTTTTCTGGAGAGGCAGCTTTGGGCTGTATGCAATTTATAATTAGCAACTAATTATTTTTAGCCATCAAACACTCATTACCGAACCAGATTTTGGAGTTATCATAATCTCTTGCATCATCATTGTTATAATTATTACAGTCACTTCTTTCTGTAACCTGCCAGAAAGCTTTGGTGCTGACTTACAGGAATCTGAAAGGAACATTACAGATATATTTGATCCAATCTTCATGCTAGTTCTTTATTCTCAGGCTTTAAATTGCATATTTGTAAAAGCCTCTTATGATAGAGTTCTGTTTTTTTCAGGGCAACTTCTCTCCCTCTTCTTCCTTTGTGCTGAACTGCAAATTTCTGAAATACATTCTGTGCACGTCTCAGATAATAACTCTTCAGAGTCAGAAAAACAAATTTCATTAGTGAAAAAGGGGAGTTTTGCAAGTGAAAATTTTACATAGTTAAAACTAAGTTTCTTCCCTGTAATAACATTAGAACTAATTGGGGACAAAATATTCAGTAAACTAATTTATAATTCCCTTCTCTCTCTCTCTCTTTAGCTTTTTAGTTTCTTTCTCCAGAAAGTACTATGGATTAATCAACTTCTTTCACCCTCACTTCCAATCTGTATTTGTTTGCCTTTATTTGTGGGGAAAATACTTTGCTGGCTTAAAAAAGCAAAACAAAACAAAAAAGGGAATGGTAAATCCAAACTTACATTTGGACCCTGTTTTTATTCTTCCAGTTTGAAAGCAGATTTTGTCATTAGCTGTGGAAAATCCATTGTCAGGTAATCAGAGTCCGAACAATTATTTTTGTCTGCTGTTAAGCCCAGCACTCAGTCATATTACTGAGTGCAAACATTTTGATAAGCAGTAAAGCTGTTCAATCCTTCATTTCCTGCAAAACCTCAGTGACTTTTCTTTCTTCTGGCCAGCCACTGAAAGTTTCCCACATTTACTGTATGCACATGCAATCTAGTTCAAAGTCTTTTTAACTTACAGAGCTTTTTTGCAATGGCTGCAAATTCCATAATTTGCCTGCATAAGATACCAAGTTAATTTCTCAGTTTCTCTAGTGTTCCCCATGACACTCTATGGAAGGAAATTTTGAAGAAGTAGGATAGAAACAGTATTGACGCTTTTGAACTTTGGTGTTATAGAAGACTCCTGCGAGTACTATGGATAGCCAAGAAAACAAACAAATGGATCATCTGTGGAGTCCTTGGCGTTCTCTGAGCTTGGTTGTTTTCTTACAAATGTTTCATTACCTGGCTAGGTAACATCTGCAGTGCCCTGCACTGAAGATGTTACCTAGCCAGGTAATGAAACGTTTGCAAGAAAACAACCAAGCTCAGACAACCCCAAGGACTCCACAGTTCCACCCTGAGCTACATATATTCTCCTCTATATGGATCATCAAACAAATCAACCCAGAGTTCTCACTTCAGGCATCAATGACCATATCATATTTTGTGACATTATGTGAAGACCTAGATCTCTGGAGCAGGCTCTAATGCTGGGAAAGGTGGAAGGAAAGAGAAGAAGAGGATGACCAGCAGCAAGGTTGATGCACCTGATTACAACAATATTGCAATACTGGAAAATATTGAAGCACCAGGTTGTAGACAAATCATCCAGGAGAAGGTTTATTGATGTGGTTGCTAAAAGTCAGCACTGACATGATGACCTATAACCAATCAAAATCTCTAGTTCAAGAAGTGCAGTCCCTCAAGGGGAAACTATGGATACCTTGTTTTGTGGGAGAAGGATCAGAGGAATTTAAAGGAAAGTGAAAAGTTTTTACAAGTCTTTGGGAATTATTCGTTGTATTTCCCTTGATTCCAAGTATAAAGAAAAGGGGGGGGGGAGAAAGAAAGAAATAGCTTATGCTCTCCCATGTACTGTAATTTGTAGGTGCATAGGGTTAATATCTAGCCTCCTATGGTGAAGGAATAAAATGTCATTTAATTACATTTATATTACTATCCTGAAACCTGTAATTGTTAGTTTCCAGCCATTCTGCAGGCAAAGCAGAAAGGATGGCTATGAGTGCAGCTTTGAATATGCTGAATAGACAAGGGGGCAATATTTGCAAGGATAATTTATCACATGCTTAAGGAGAAGCATACAGCAGCAAGCTACAACACTTCAAGGTTCCTACTGATTTTTGTTTTTCCGGTGGAACAGAGTCAAAGGGATGTCAATTAGTGAGCAAAAGGTTGCTGTATTTTTAGTGGTGTGTAATTAAAAAAAAAGGAGAGGGGAGGCAAAAGCAAAGTGATATTTTGCTATTAAAAATAAGCTGCCTGCCTGCCTGCCTGCCTGCATGCCTGCCTGCCTGCCTGCCTGCCTGCCTGCCTGCCTGCCTTCCTTCCTTCCTTCCTTCCTTCCTTCCTTCCTTCCTTCCTTCCTTCCTTCCTTCCTTCCTGCCTGCCTGCCTGCCTGCCTGCCTTCCTTCCTTCCTTCCTTCCTTCCTTCCTTCCTTCCTTCCTTCCTTCCTTCCTTCCTTCCTTCCTTCCTTCCTTCCTTCCTTCCTTCCTTCCTGTAACTGAATAACAAAGATGGGGATAACCCAGATAGAAGGAAACTTGATGCTCAGTTTTTGTGGTCATTTAAGAAGCATCAACACCAGCACTTTACTTCCTGGAAAACTTAAGGCACCACTTATGCCTTCCCTTGTCCAACCATTTAAGGACCCATTTCCTAATTGATAAGAGATAATTTAGGCTACATTAATCAGATTACACCTCAAACTTTGTGTCCAGCTTTGAGCACAGAACTGGAACAATAAAGGGAAGGGTAATAAAGATGATCAGGGTACCAAGGAACTCTCTTTAGAGATGAGTAATTAAGGAGATGATAGTGCTTTTCAGATACCTGAATGGGGCATCATACAGAAAATGATCAATTTCTCTTCTTTATTGTTCCTAAATCCATAAAAGATTACAGAAAGGGAGATGCCTGTTGAATTTTAGGAAGAATGATCTAAAGTATAAAAAGAAGCAAAAACTGAAAATAGCAATGGTGGGAATTGGGTGGCCAAGGCTTGGTTCCTTGGAGCAAGGCTTCCATGGATAGTCACTACAATATGCCCATGTTTAAGTGCCAAATAGACAGGCTGGAGAGTTCTTGTGAGAAGCTTTGGGAGTTGTGCTAAAGTGATTAGCTTGGACAATAACATCCTTTCCTTTTCCTTTTCCTTTTCCTTTTCCTTTTCCTTTTCCTTTTCCTTTTCCTTTTCCTTTTCCTTTTCCTTTTCCTTTTCCTTTTCCTTTTCCTTTTCCTTTTCCTTTTCCTTTTCCTTCCCTTCCCTTCCCTTCCCTTCCCTTCCCTTCCCTCCCTCCCTCCCTCCCTCCCTCCCTTTCTTTCTTTCTTTCTTTCTTTCTTTCTTTCTTTCTTTCTTTCTTTCTTTCTTTCTTTCTTTCTTTCTTTCTTTTTTTCTTTCTTTCTTGTTGGTGGGTTCATAAAGGAGCTGTCCAAATTCCCTCCTAAAGCATGTTCTGCTGTCAGGCTCTATGTTCAGCCCATCCCTCCAAAGACCAGCTCATTCACACAGTCTGTATGCCTCTTATTTCCACCCACTAAACTAATCCATGTCCTGTCAGGCATGAAATGTGCCATTCTGTGAACTGCATATTCATAAATTGGAGACGCTGTTGTGATCGATTGTTACTGACAGGTGATAAAAGCTGTCCACTAGTCCATTTTCTCTCTTGTGTCTTCCTGAATCCCAATATGCAGGTTGGCCATTCTCTTTTGTTGTGTAACATGAAGATGGTATGGACTGAATGCAGTGAAACTAGACAACCGCATTTCAATTAGTAGAGATAATCTTTTTTCAGAACTAATCTCTTCTCTGCAGACATTTGCAGAGTAAATATTTGCAGAGTAAATAGCAGTAGCAACCCTGAGTCAAAATTTGTCATAGTTCATTTCCTTTCATTGAAGGGTGGGTGGGAGAGAATATCATTCAGGCTACATGCAGTCCTATTTCTCTGGTGTACCAGAGCACCTTCAGATTATGGTCTTGTAGAGGGTTTTGGTGTCATAATTTTTTCTGTTATTGTTTTTTTTTTTCTTAATGTATTCCTGCCCCCTCCACCAACTCCCTAACTCTCCCACCAAATGAAAATTTCAACCACATCCAAAGCAAAGGCAAGAACCTATTTCTGCCTCTAGATAAATTAAGAAAAAGAAAGGTATAGTTGATTTCTTTGTGCTAAATAAGGCCACTGATTCATCTAGGGTCACATGAGAATACTGTATTTTAAAAGTAAAATCGTTTGTCTGGTAAATCAAAATTGTTCTCACTTCCCTTGCAGTAAACAAGCAACATAGCCATATATAGCACCCTGACATATTGCTTGAATACATGTAATTTTTTTTTTAGCAAGGTTGCCTTTGGAAGCTAGAACCAGAGGGTCTCCATCTTGGCGGTAACACAAGTTACATAGTTCCAAAATAGCATGTGCCTATCAGTGCTCACACATAAGCAATTGCTTTGCCTGCTGCAGTTACCTGGGCAAATTGAAGAGAGAGACATATTTTAAGCAATAGAAAGGGAAATGGATCAGCTAAACAGGGGCATGGTGTTCCACAAGAGAGGAGCCCCTAGAGAAAATTTCCATCAGACCCCCTCTGTTGTATCTAGACTCTAGCAGCTTTCATATACAGTGATACTTCGGTTCACGAACGCTTCTGTTCACGACCAATTCGGTTCACGAACAGCTCCGCTCACAAAATTTTGCCTCCGTTCGCGAACGCCGGATTGGGTTACGAACAGAATCCGTGGCCATTTTCCCTCCCGTGACACGTGGTCGCGGCTTCCTATAGGGAGGGGGACTCTCCCTCCAAGCAATATCCGCCTCCCCACCCGCCTTCCTGTCCTTCACGCCAGAAGTCGCATCAAGCAAGGTTAGCTTTCTCTTTAATCGTGCTGTACTTTGTGTCATATTTTTGCGGGTTTTTTTAAAAAAAACATATGGTTCAGAACGGATTAACCGTAATTACACTGAACCTTATGGGGAAATTTGATTCGGGACGCGATCAAAAATAGGTTGGCGACCAAATTCGGAGGGGTCAGAACGGATTAAACGTATTTACATTGAACCTTATGGGAAAATTTGATTCGGGTCACGACCAATTCGGTTCGCGACCAGAGTCACGGAACGAATTAAGTTCGTGAACCGAGGTACCACTGTACTAGGTCAGGACTTCTACAGTATCTCCCACGTGGCTTGGGGTGGAGATGTACAACTGGATGTCTTCAACATATTGATGATGCGTCACCCCAACTTTTAGATGATTTCTCCTAGTAACTTGAAGTAGATATTAAACAGGATAGGAGAAAGAACCAAGCTTGGTGGCATCTCTTAGCAGAGCATCCCAGGGCTCAACCTGTAACTCCTGCCATTACTGACTGGACCTGCCCACTTAGGTAGAAGTAAAACCCCCCTATGTTTTCAACTCCCAACCCTGATAGGGTCCAGAAGGTCACTAAGACAGTTAGTGGAAATAGAACAGTAGTTGTTCATTTCTATGGGATCCAAGTCTGGTCTCCTGAGGAGTGGGCTGGGCTGCTGGAACTTCTTCTTACATCAAGAATCATGGATCCAACTTCCAGTCCCTCCCCTGGCCACTTTCACAAGGGTCCAATGCACAAGTGGCTGAGCTAAGTTGAGAACTTTGTTCACTTCCTTGAGATTCACAGGTAAAACATCTTCCCAGGAAACTTCACAAGATGTGACCCTGTCATCACAATAAGATTCCAGTTCAGAGCAAATGCTCAGCCAGACAACTGTAATTTATACTAACTGGTTCTTCTAACCCATCCTTCTTTCCATCCTTCTACATAGTGCAGCTGACCCAAATTCTGTAGATGCAATAAGGGCAGAGAAACCTAGCCTTCTTAAGCAATCTATGGTTGATTAGACACTGCTACCTAATTACTGCCCATGTCAGTGTGGATAATGCAGTCTTGCCCCATTGCTGCATTACTGGATATCAGATATTCTCATGCACAGTTTCCATCTGCTCAATTTTAGAAAATAGGGAGAGAAGTTTACTTCTTAAAATTAACTTGGGATGAGTAAAAAGGCACAACAAAAGTATCTTCCACTGCATTTTGCTAAGAATTTGCTTAGGCTGCAATGTGGAAGTGTTGGCCCTGCTGGTCAAAGCTTTTTAGAAGATGCCTTCTGTCCAATACATTCAATTCCAGATGCAGTAGAAGAGGAATCAATATAATATTTCTATTTTCCTGTGTGGGAAAATTATGTGGTTAGCTTTTTTTTTTTTAAAAAGAAAGTTTTCTATGCTAGACCACTGGCAAAGCAGTTTGCTTTGTTCTAGCTAGTAAAGTATCAGACTCAATTGGCGTTGCTCCAGGCTGGGTACAGAATTACTTGTGCTGAAGAAAACTTTTCCAAAAATTGAAAGACTTGAAATCACTCTACTTCTTTAAACATTCAGACCCCCCACACACACACCTTTGTGGGAAACAGGTAGACGTAAGCTGCTGCTTTAAAGCAAATTTCTGGGCTCCAGATTATAGCTGTGGGTGGAGAGCTGACCAAGCCTGCAGATGATGCCCATTTGATGACTTTTAATTTTATTTTATTTTCAAAAGATATTATTTTCTACAATAAAGGCTACTTATTGATAAAGATGTGGGCAGCCTGGGAGGCAAGCAAGATTAAAATGAAACTCTTCACATCCCTATTTCTTCTTCTGTTATTGCGGCTGTTGTTTTAAATGAGAGTTGTCAATCAGTTTTGTTTTTTGCTTGGTGTGCTCTAGCAAGCAGAGAATATAGGAGAAGGCACAAACTGTTCAGGTGGTTCTTAGGTTGCAATGACAATTGGGACCAGAATTTCTAACGCTAAGCAATACAGTTGTAAAGCACTATGTCACAAAACAGTGCTGCTTAGCAGTGGCAATTCCAGGAGTTCCAGTTGCCATCGTAACCTGAGGGCCATGTGGGTCATTAAGTGAGAACCTCATGTGGTCATGACTTCCAACTTTCTACTTGCTTCCCCATTGACTTTGCTTCTGGGAAGTTGGCAGGGAATGTTGGAAATCATGATCACATGACTGCAGCTTTCTGCAATGTTGTAATTGTGAGCTGGGCACTGAGCACCTGGATCGCAATCACATGGCTGCAAGGACACTGCGATGGCTGGAATTTATGACTGGTGATAAGTACCACGCATTCAGTGCTGTCATAATTTTGAATGGTCGCTGAATGAATGGTCGTCACCCAAGGACTACCTGTAGGATGGGTGGGTAGAAAAGAGGAATGTCAGTTGTGTGCTTCAGAATTAAACTATTGCATGGCTACCTTAAGGGAGGATATCCAGGTCTAGAATCTAAAATGACCTGGGAGCAGCAGTGATTATACAGGACAGACTAAGAGTTCGTTTCACATGTACAAGCAACATGCACCTTTCCTTAACTGGGTGTCTTTTAGGTTGGGTATTTATTTATTTATTTATTTATGTATCATACGTATATCCTGCCACAACTGTATAAAGACTCTTAGCAGCTTTAATTTATAAGGTGCTGTGATAAAGTCAATTATACCTTATCATAGCACCTTTCCTCAACTGGGGTCTTTCTGTTGGGTATCTATTTATTTATCATACTTATATCCTGCCACAATTGTACTGAGTCTCAGCAGCTTTAATTCCCATCATGCTCAGCCAGGTTGGCCCAAGCCCAGTCTGCTTGGACTAAGCTGGTTATGGGAATTGGGGCAAGTGAAGTTCATCACATTCTGAATGAAATCAGGTTGAAAAAAGATTCCTTAGAATATTGGACAAATATTCTATATAACAAATGTGCCAGATGCATATGCTTGTAGCATATACAGACTTCAAATAGTTTGTATCTGGAGTGCATATGTTTTATTACCTTAAGGCCATACTAAGCCTCACATGGCATATTGAAAGCCATATTTCCAAAGTAAGCATGGGGAGGATACAAAATAGGCCTTAAAATCAGGGAATTTTGGATTTCTAAGAGGTGAAATAGATAGCCCTGCAAGGCTCAACACACCAGTTTTCCCCTTGAATGATAATATGTCTTCAAGTTGAGCTCTACCTCTAGTAATTTCATGGATAACAATGCATGAATGATTTGCCAGGCCTTCCTCCCAAAACAGATTTTTTTCCCCAATTTTCTCAATAGACTACAGCCCTGAGATTTCCCGTGGTCTCCCATCCAAGGATGGACCGTGTCCAAGCCTGCTTAGCTTTATGGAGATCAAGCAAGTTAGGCTAGGTGCTGCCACCAAATGGTCCCCCCCCTTTTAAAACCATCCAGAAGAGTGTTACCCCCTCTAAGGGGCTATTGGGATCACAAAAGGGATGCTGGTATGTGGACCACACTTTGTTGTATTTCTGGTTTAGATAGATAGATAGAGATAGATTTGTCTGGAGTCATTATTTACTTGAAAAGAGTCTTGGCTGTGAGCATTGTGCAAGGCAGATGCTGAATCTAAAAATACGTAAATTAACATACCACTTAACTGCTTTTCAGATACATTGTTCTCATGGTTGTTTAATCAGGTAACTAAGACATCTTACCTATGTGCTGCTGATAGGGGGCTACAATTCATGGGCATGAATTCCAGGACAGAATTGACTACTTCCAAGAGCTGCCATTTCTAATCTATTTGATAGGCTTCAATTAAGAGACCTTGGAGTTCTAGTTAAAGAAAGAAGAAGAAGAAGTAGAATCCAGTGAAACTGAAACCTGCCCACTGCCTTTTGTGTTTACCTCTTTATGTTGTTTTTACTTGAGCATTTCTAGTAAGCGAATGAACTGGGGAGAATCATTTAGAAATCTGAAGATTTTTTAATGGCTTTGAATTGTTACAATAAAGATAAGAGAATAATGCTGTTTGGTTAATGATTATGTTTCTTTCAGTGGGCATGATGAAATCTTGCTTTCTGTTAGTGACTTCTCAATATAGATTGATAACATCTGCACTTGGGCTCCCTTTCCAAATCTCTCTTATGGAAACTGTTTTTGGAATATTTCAAAAACATATTTTATGGAAAAGTGGGTTTAATTTTATGCTTCAACTTTGCAGCTATAAAATTGCAAACCCCAAAACAAGAAGAATTCAACCTGCCTTACATGGGACTTTAATCTCTGTGAACCAAGACCCTGGTCAACAGCTTAAGCCAGGGTTCCTCAACCTTGGTAACTTGAAGATGTGTGGACTTAAGGCAAGGACAATCCATGAATATCTTGCTGCTTTCCAGCTTCTCTGTCTCAGCTTTTAGAATACATTAAAAAAAAAAATGTTTCATGCCTAGTTGGTAAGAAACTGAGCAGTACTTGTAATAAATGTGCCCACACCCATTAACATTTCAAAATCTTCTTATTTTAAAGGGGAAAAATGATAGGAAGACCGTCTCTACAGGTCATCCATGTTTGTGGATGTCAAACATGTTTTCCTCCTTTCCATCCAATGAAATGAACCTTTTTCTTCAGCACTTCCAACTCCTTCCATTTTTATTGTCACCTTAATTCTCTTCCTGGGCTTTGAAGGGCAAAATAGAATTTCACTATTGGTTTGCTTTGCACTTTCACTTTTCGAGAACACTGCCATATTTTATATTATGAGTTGCCTTGCTTGCCTGATCTCTCTTCTGATGATAGTACCCAGTGGTGATTGAGTAGGTCCCATTCAGGCTACTTCTTTTTCCATGGTTTAGAGGTGGTTTTCAAATATGTATCCAGAAGAATGAAAGCCGTATTTCCTGCTTATGATGGAAAGCACATTAGCTGATCATTGTCTTAAGTAGGACTGTAAATGTGTTTTTCAGCCAAAGAGTATCTTGTATAGCTAGGAGTATGTATAGATTTCCCCCTATCAGAAACTCTTCCATGATTTTACTGGAGGAAATACAATATTGCGCAGGATAGCATCAGTACAATACCTGTCCATGATAGTCTCTCCATTGAAATACATAGCGCATTTTTGTGCCCACAAGTGATCCTTTGTATACACATCATTACATGTTAATTTTGGATTAAGAGTGAGAGCACGTTTGCTTCCTTTTTCTACTGTTACTTCATTTTAGAACATCAGCCAGAGAACAGCACAGTATCTCCCCAAGGTGTTGTTGTTCAGTCATTAAGTCGTATCTGACTTTTCATGACCCCATGAACCATATCGCGCCAGGGCTTCCTGTCCTTCACTGCCTCCCTGAGTTGGGTCAGTTTCATGCTCATTGCTTCAGTGATGCTATCTAACCATCTCATCCTCTGCCGTCCTCTTCTCCTTTTGCCTTCAATCTTTCCCAGCATCAGGGTCTTTTCCAAAGAGTCCTCTCTTCGCATTAGGTGACCAAAGTATCTGAGCTTGAGCTTCATTATTAATCCTTCCAATGAGCAATCAGGGTTGATTTCCTTTAGGATTGACTGGTTTGACTCCTAGCAATCCAGGGGACTCTTAAGAGTCTTCTCCAGCACCACAGTTCAAAGGCATCAATTCTTTGGCGCTCAGCTTTCTTTATGGTCCAGCTCTCACAGCCATACATTACTACTGGGAAAACCATAGCTTTGATTATGCGGATCTTTGTTGGCAAGGTGATGTCTCTGCTTTTTAATATGCTGCCTAGATTTGCCATAGCTTTCCCCCCAAGGAGCAAGCGTCTTTTAGTTTCACGGCTGCAGTCTCTGTCTGCGGTGATCTTGGAGCCCAAATAAATGAAGTCTGTTACTGCTTCCATTTCTACCCCTTCTATTTGCCAGGAACTGATGGGTCCAGATGCCATGATCTTAGTTTTTTTAATGTTGAGTTTCAAGCCAGCTTTCGCACTCTCCTCTTTCACCCTCATCAAGAGGCTCTTTAGTTCTTCTTCACTTTCTGCCATTAGGGTGGTATCGTCTGCATACCTGAGGTTGTTGACGTTTCTCCCTGCAATCTTAATTCCAGTTTGTGATTCTTCCGGCCTGGCATTTCTCATGATGTACTCTGCATATAGGTTAAATAA
This sequence comes from Python bivittatus, assembly GCF_059951505.1. NCBI lineage: Eukaryota > Metazoa > Chordata > Lepidosauria > Squamata > Pythonidae > Python > Python bivittatus. The sequence goes on along the minus strand of NW_028277125.1, from coordinate 12,515,025 downwards.
GCAGGGTGACAGTATGCAGCCTTGTTGTACTCCTTTCCCTATTTTGAACCAATCGGTTGTTCCGTGACTGGTTCTAACTGTTGCTTCTTGGCCACAGTTTGTTGTGATCCACACAATCAAAGGCTTTTGCATAGTCAATGAAGCAGAAGTAGATGTTTTTCTGGAACTCTCATGCTTACAGTAGGACTGTAAGCGTGTTTTTCAGCCAAAGAGTATCTTGTATAGCTAGGGGTATGTATATATTTCCCCCTATCAGATTTCCCCCTATCAGAAACTCTTCCATGATTTTTCCATGATCCAGCGAATGTTGGAAATTTGATCTCTAGTTCTTCTGCCTGTTCGAAACCCAGCTTTTACATCCAGTAGTTCTCGGTTCATATACTGCTGAAGCCTAGCTTGTAGGATTTTGAGCATAACCTTGCTAGCATGTGAAATGAGTGCAATTGTGCGATAGTTTGAGCATTCTTTGGCATTGTCCTTCTTTGGAATTGGAATGTAAACTGATCTTTTCCAATCCTGTGGCCACTGTTGTGTTTTTCAAACTTGCTGGCATACTGAGTGCAGCACTTTAACAGCATCATCTTTTAGTATTTTAAATAACTCAGCTGGAATACTGTCATCTCCACTAGCTTTGTTGTTAGCAATGCTTCCTAAGGCCCACTTGACTTCACTCTCTAGGATGTCTGGCTCAAAGTCAGTGACCACACCAGCATGGACATCAGGGACATTAAGATCTTTCTTGTATAGTTCTTCTGTGTATTCTTGCCACCTCTTCTTAATTTCTTCTGCTTCTGTTAGGTCCCTGCCTTTTTTGTCCTTTATCATGCCCATCTTTGCACTAAATGTTCCTTTGATATCTCCAATTTTCTTGAAGAGATCTCTAGTATTCCCCATTCTATTGTTTTCCTCGATTTCTTTGCATTGTTCATGTAAGAAGGCCTTCTTATCTCGCCTTGCTATTCTCTGGAAATCTGCATTCAGTTGCTTATATCTTTCCCTTTCACCCTTGCTTTTTGCATTCCTTCTTTCCACAGCTATTTGTAAAGCCTCATCAGACAGCCATTTTGCTTTCTTGCATTTCTTTTTCTTTGGGATGGTTTTAGTTGCTGCCTCCTGTACAATGTTACGGACATTCGTCCATAGTTCTTCAGGCACTCTGTCTACCAAATCTAATCCTCTAAATCTATTCATCACCTTTACTGTGTACTCATACCTGAGTGGTCTAGTGGTTTTCCCTACATTCTTCAATTGAAGCCTAAATTTTCCAGTAAGCAGCTCATGATCTGAGCCACAGTCAGCTCCTGGTCTTGTTTTTGCTGTCTGTATAGAGCTTCTCCATCTTTGGTTGCAAAGTATATAATCAATCTGGTTTCGGTATTGACCATCTGGGGATGTCCATGTGTAGAGTCGTCTCTTGTGTTGTTGGAAAAGAGTGTTTGCTATGACCAGCTTGTTCTTTTGACGGAACTCTATTACCCTTTGCCCTGCTTCATTTTGTACTCCAAGGCCAAACTTGCCTGTTATTCTGATTATTCCTTGACTTCCTACTTTAGTATTCCAATCCCCTATGATGAACAGGACATCTTTTTTTGGTGCTAGTTCTAGAAGGTGTTGTAGGTCTTCATAGAAGCGGTCAACTTCAGCTTCTTCAGCATCAGTGGTTGGGGCATAGACTTGGATGACTGTGATATTGAATGGTTTGCCTTGGATACGCACTGAGATCATTCTGTCGTTTTTGAGGTTGTACCCCATTACTGCCTTTCCCACGGTATAGCTCATGGCTTCACTGAGTTGCGCAAGCCCCTTCACCACGACAAGGCAGTGGTCCATGAAGGGGTCTCCCCAGGGTAGTTCTCATGATACTTTCAGTTTATCCAGGGAAGAAAATCGGTGCAGAGTAGAAAGGTGAAATACAAACTTTGCATGGGGAAGTCCCAGCTTCTTCTTTTGGAATCTTTGGCTGAAAGAATCAGGTAAGCAGGTAATGTATATGAGCAGACGTGACTACAGCATCCACAGTGGCTGGTTTACAAAATCTTTTCTCCTCTTTTGTTTAATAGTTTTTTCACAAACTTTTGTAGCTGTCAAGCTTTTAGTTGACAGACAATTGGGAAACTGGTCCTCCTCCTTAGAGCCTAAATATCTGTCAGGTTCTAACAGTGTCTCCCTGGCTTGTTTCATACTACCATTTTGTATTCTGTATCCAAGTTTCCAACTTGATCTTCATTTTCTTCGGTCTTTGTTCCTCTTTCTCTCTTACCAGAACTTTCTTTAAACCAGAAGTGCCCAACTTCTTCTAGACTGTGGACTATACTGGACTTTTGAGTAGCAAATCAAGGCCCACATACTACACAGTATATTTAGTTTAACCAAAATTAGATATAGTAAATATAGCTATTATCCAGCTATGTACTTAATTATTTTTCTCTTCTGTCACATTAAAAATTACAATTATTAATTTCTTTCCTTTCCCCCTTTTTTCTTTTCCTTTTAAATATACACATACCAATCTATGTTTTATTTTGCTGTTTCTTTGTTATAATTTGTTGGACCATAATTGTCTTAATCTCAACCAACCCCAGAAGGGCTTTAGCAAGTATTGGATTTAACATAAGTTAGCATAGCTTTACATTCTTGTGGTGTTTTATAAATTCTAGTATTACTTATGTCCTTTTATAATTATCTATCTTAGTTATCTATAGCATTTCAATTAGTCATTGTAAAATTAATTGTTATTTTATAGGTTTCTCTCATGTTTTAATTCCTGTACTCTGAAATTTTACATTAATAATTTTTTCTTTACCCTACGTTATTCCATCAATATGATTTTTTATTTTTATTTTTATTTCTATTTTAGAGTGATTGTTATGCTGTTAGTCCTATGCTGGTCTATGCCTGAAATAAACAAACAAATATCTATCTATCTATCTATCTATCTATCTATCTATCTATCTATCTATCTATCTATCTATTTATTTATCGTATTTAGATAATAATAATTTGCTGGCAACTTTTGGAAGTTGCTTAGAAAAATCTAAGATTTTTGGAGGCCTCATTCAGTTTTTGGGCCTCAAAATGTGTTTGCTGTATATTGCCGCTATCATCATCATCATCATCATCATCATCATAGATACAGTATAGGATAGCTAATACCCAACCACTGAATGTTACCAAAAACGTTAAAAGAGAAGCCCATGACTTCATTGTGTTGCATTGCTGGATTTTCTTTCCCCTTACTATGTAAGTGTTTCAGTGTGAAATTATGGTGAATCCTTGCTCAAAGATTGTCTTTTCCTGCTCATGAAAGTGTCCTGCTTTGTGAAGAAGGGACAATGACTACTAATGCTGTTCTAATTGATACTTTAAAAAAAGAAAAGAAAAGAAAATGCAATGAAAAGGATGTCATCAGGATTGTTGATTGCTGCCAGAGTGTAGAATTCCACCCTGGTCTCAGCAATTGTGGGGGATGTAAAAGACAGATGGGAGATTAGAATGCAAAGTTAATTAGAAATGCAATGTGTGAAATATTAGAGGAAATGATTAGTGTACTGAACTAGCTGTCGATCTGGAGTGTCATGAAGTTGCTGATGTGTTGGACTGAAGAATAATTTTTAATGATGAAAGAGCCTCTCCTCACATGCTTTTATTTATCAAGCTGTCTTAACAAGGGATGTTTGTGTCATGGGGCTGTAACAGATTATGATTTTGTAGATCACTCCAGCATGTGTGGCAAAGGAATGAAATCAGGCCGTACCGTCACATTCATTTTATAAACCTGTCTGGAGTTGCTCCATATGGTCTGTCACTGAACTGCAGGTGACAGCTTCTCTGTAGGGATGAGCAGATCAGGGTAAATTCACCTATTTATTTGCTTGCATTGTGGGGGCAGATTTCCACTCTGTTTTTTCCACTATGGATTTTTAAATTTAAAAATCTGTTTGATTATTTAGGGGGAAGAAGATGGATTAGATTTCTTTTTTCAAATGTCCGTATGGTCGGGGGTTTTCTGTCTATTCACATAGTCACAGTGTAGAGTAGGTTGAAAGGTTTCCTTTTCTCCTTCTTGTGGAATCACAGTAATGATTCCATATTAGAAATCCAGAATCACATAATCTTCCCAGGCCAGATCCATGATGGGAAGAGAGAAATTCCTACTTCGTAGTGCTTAAATCGATTCCCTATACGGATTCCATCCACCTAAGCTAAATTCACAAGGATAGGAATGAATTAAAGAGGCTTCATATTTCAGTTATGCCTTTCTTGAACAGCAAAGCCTTCCAGGGAATGGACATGTTCCTACACGGGTGTTTGTTGTTTTCTTCTTGATCATGTCCTCTTCTTCATCTTTCAGATTAAGTTACTCTTTGGTTGTGGTTCTATCCCAAAGCTTCCTTGAGTTGAATTCAGCTCTTGGTAACTATATATGCTTACCTTGACAACAGTACAAAAAAGGTGGCTTTCCATTGTCTTTTGACTTTCTAGTCCACAGACCTGGGATTCCCTGGTAGTTTCTCACCCAGTTATAACCTAGGTCCAAGCCTGTTTAGCAGCATTTGGACCAGCCAAGGCCACTGAGGTCCTGCCACCTGCTGTGAATACTATTTCTCAGATCCCAGCCAATGTCAAATTATCACCACATAGACCTGACTATATTTTTTCAACCTTTGATGCCATTGGTCATTCACACAGGGATATAACATTTAATTGGAGCCATCATGCTTTCAAACGTGCCCAAGAAGAACATAAATGGAATCCAGTTTTGTTTAGGGAGCTACCGAAATCCTAGGGATTTCATTAATTTAGTCTGAGAAGTGAACGGCTTACTTAAAAAGCAGTCTTGCCAACTCTGCAGTCTGTGAATATATGCACAATATTCTTTTTCCTCCACCTCAGAAGTATGTTGTTAGGATATTTTTAAGAATGAGATATTTGAAGATGAATGACTCTGATGTCTGGATGCTAAAATAATAAAATAATAAATAAATAATAAAATAAAATAAAATAAAATAAAATAAAATAAAATAATGAGAAGTGACCATTTTCAAAACAGTGAGAGTTTGTTATTGAATCTTACTGACTTTTATGATTTTTTTTTTAAAGACCCATAACTTTATAGTAAGTTATCCATGGCATGTAAACTGCCCCAAGAATTTGTAGGATAGCTAACTTCTCTTCTTGGGGCAGTTTTCATGGCATGGAAAGTAAAGCAAATCCTATCCAGAATACTTGAATTTAGCAAAAGCCACTATATGTGTATGCAAAGCAATATTCAAATGGATGGCTCAATCTGTGGTAAGTGTTATTACACTTAGAGAATTAAGTTTCTGTGTGAAAATGGGTACATGTGCAATCCTCCCATTTCAACACAGCATAGCCCATTAAACAAAATTGGATTCCTGCCAGTCTTGGCTGCATTTCTGTACCTTAACATGGTATAATAGTACCTTTTGTCATTTAAGAAGGTTTTCAGGTTAGAAATGTTTTGTGCACTGTGTATTATGGAAGTACATATAAATATCAACTGATAAAATGAATAATATATATCTCATTTTGTGTGTGTGTGTGTGTGTGTGTGTGTATCAGAAATGCTCCAGAGACATTTTTTTCTAGGTTTTGTTATTCTTTTGGTTTGTTTATTTTGAAGGATTTAAACAGAGGTTCAGAGTGCTGCTCTGAGGTCTTTCTTTTTAAAAAATTTCCTTTTTGTCTTCTAGATGATACACAAATTCAGCAGCTCATAATCACTATAAGCAGCAGCAGCAGCACCATCATTTTTCTAATGCAATTTTGTAAGCAATTTATGGAGAGGACAGTTACATGGTAGAAGAACTATTTCTTCATAAGCCTTCTCGGTTCTTACATACATCCCAGTTTTCAAACCAGTGAAACGAATAGAAGGAAAATACAGTCCTTCATATCAGACAAGCAGAGTTATGGAGTCTAGTCTGAGACCATGGTAGGATAATAGAGGGGCTTAGATTCAACAGATCCCAGGCCACCCTGAAGTAGGTTTTGAACCATTCTATTTTGATTCATATCAGTGAAGAGAAGATATGGTTTTTCTCCTAAGACAACAATATTTTCTGGGGACATAGTGGGAATTCCAGAGTAGAAGGACCCATGAGAGGAACTCCTGCCAGGGTTTGGCAGGACTAAGCAGTTACTCTATTAATATAGTTCTAACTGGCATTAATATCATGTTGACTAGAGGTACCTCTTGGATTTCTGCAAGAAATACTGTTTTAGGGCACTTCCACATACTTCAGCAGCCCCATTCCTCTTACCTGGTGAGTATTCGTGGAGGCATTCAAATGCCCTCATTGCTGCTCTCTGAGGCTTGGGTTGAATAAACAAGTAGAAGGAAGAATCATCTGGAGATTCAATGGCAGAGTAGGAAAATTGGGACACCATTTGACACCCCAACTCTTTCTCCTCATTTCCTTATTGTGTTTCCTTTTACTGGGGTGGAGGTGGGGCTACCAGTGGTACAGGGGGAAGAGTGGAAAAACTGCCCTCTGATTGCTCATGCAGAGTGGTGCAAGGGAGGGGGGAACTCCCAGTAACTGGGAGATGGGATGAAGCAGGAGTTCCTACCAGTAGGAAACTGTCTTGTAGATCCAGAAGTACAGCGGCAAAAGTATGACAGTTAATTGACTCAGCTTCCTAATTCCCACACAAGCCCCACAATATTGAGAAGATGTAATGGAGGACATTTCCCCTATCTGGTAGGGACCTTGGTTTCTATTTCTTAGCACCCAATTCCTCACACAAATTGCAGCATAGAAGACCACGTATCCTCCTGTATGCAGCAATGATCAGGGTTGCCTTTAGACATTTTTAAGAAAAATTGCTAGTACTTTTGATCAGAGTGCAAATCACCTTATTTCCCACTGTGCTTACTTATATGTAAATATATATAAAACTGCTTTGCTTTGCTATATATGAAACCCAGAAAAATCACCCTTGGTGGATGTTAATGTCTAATAGGTAGGCCTAACAATTGAGTTTCAGTTGCCAGGCAACCAGGGAAGTTACACTGAAGTCCCCAAAGAATAAATAGAAGATTCAGCAAACTGGGGTCATTTTTCGAGCAGATAAGGAAGAATTATTTCAGCATGGTCTTATTGTGTATATCTTAATAACTTAATTGCAGATATGTTAATTTTATATTTTCCTTTTTCTCTGGGCTTTAATGAAGGATGTAGGAAGGTAGACATTTCCATTATAATTAGAAAAATATATTCTTAGTTTCTGAAACTAAGCTCGGAGATGGGGGTGTTGAAGAGGAGTAGAAACCTGGTATATATGCATGATGGCAATCTTGGATATATTTAGAATTTATGAAGTGTGGGTCTAGCTTAGATAAGGACACCTTAATTATGTAAGTCTTTTACCTCACTTATTCCAAGGATTTATAGAGAAGGAGGAAGACTTACTAAAATCTCCACATCTGGATGCTGAAATCTTGAAGACATGCAAGATATATTATTAAAAATATATTAATATTTATTAAAAATATTAAAAATAATAATTTTATAGGCTGAATGAGAATCATTGATGAATAGATACCCAGTAGAATGGCCCCTTGTTTAATCTTGTCACTACATATCCACTTAGCTTATGTATTTTCTTAAAAGAATAGCATGTACTTGAGCATAACCTTGGAGATCCAAATAATTTTTGTAAGTTTTTACTCTTCTTGTTTCTATTTTAGTTTTCGAAGTGCTTTTAGCAATAGCTATTTGCCTGTTGAACAATTAAAGTAGAAATTATTGACACCAAAAAAGTTTGCAGGCATGATGACATTTTTGCTCCATTAATCTGGAAATTCTAAACATTAAAAAAAAAAATTGTTAGAGGGTACCTTGAATCAGGACTGGATTGCTTACATGGTTGCCTTGAGGGTTTGACATGCTCTTGTATCCAGATGAATCCTATAAAGTGCCCGATGTATTTATGTAGTTAGTTAATTAGTTAGTAACTAGGATGTTTTTAAAATAAGCCCACCCTTCCTGGAAATTCATGTCTTTTTTTGAATAGCTTCTTCATGACCCATGACATAACATGGAATCTCTTATGCGCCATATGCTTTTTAAACTTTTTAATAATGATTAGGGTTTTTTTGACATGTTTTATTGTTTTATATCTTTGTTGCACACTGCCCAGAATCACTTCTTATGAGGTGGGTGGTTATATAAATTTGATATATAAATAAATGTGGAGCCCTTGGTGTTCTCTGAGCTTGGTTGTTTTCTTGCACATGTTTCATTATCCAACTAGGGAGTAGGGTTTGCTTTCTGTTTATATACAGTAGCTTGCAGACAGTGTTGGTGGGGGTGTTGTTTTCTCCTTGGTAGTTCCTTGATTAGGCTGTTATTTACTGCTTGATTGTTTGTCTGAGTTGGTAGTTCCTTGATTAAAGTAGTGTTTATTGCTTGATTGTTTGCCTGGTGTTAAGCCTGGTATTAATCCCTGCTTATCTGGGTGTTGATTGCTGGTGAGGAGGTGTTCTGAACCCCACTCCCATCTAGCACTGATGATGTTACCTAGTCAGGCAATGAAATGTCTCCAAGAAAACAACCAAGCTCAGAGAATACCAAGGACTCCACAGTTCAACCCTGAACTACATATATTATCTTCTGTTGATACATACATAACATACATATATACATACATACTCATTCATTCATTCATTCATTCATTCATTCTATATATAGAATTTACAGAAGCCAGAAATATGTGATGGTTACATGAGGCCTTCAATTTAGAGAGGAGAAAATTATCTTCTCCCCCTTGTGAATGCCCCCTATTTGTTCAGGAATAAATTTCTTTTCAAAATGCTTCCCCTTCCAGTGCCTATTTCATCCCATGCTATATATCAGAAAGGAATTTACTGATTTCTTCAGGATAGCTACATTCAAAGTTATATACTGTATGTAGTGATGGAAGTCTTAATGGAAGCCCAATGCAGATACTACAACATTGATAGGTAGACTTTCCAATTCGGCTTAAATCTTTAATGACAGACAGCCCACCAATTTCTAAGCTATTATTGCTTCTGCCATTATATAGTCCTTTGTAATGCTTATTTGTGTTCCCCTTTTTTGTCATTTGAAACCATCAGTTCAGGTCCTACCATATGGAGCAACACAAAACAAATTTGCTTCCTCATTTATGTGGCAACTCTTTGAATATTTGAAGGTGGCAATTTAATTGCCTCTTAATTATATCACCTACAAGTTAAATGGCTTGTTCAAGCTGTCCCCTGGTGAAATAATCTAACATGACATTATTGATCAGGACCTTCCTTGTGAGAGATATACTTTTTACACAAATACAGGTGTGGGTGTAGAACAGAAGATGGTCAGGGTCCCACTTCAGAGGGCTCTGGAGGAAACAGATTATCTGGACCTTTTTTAATCAGGTTTCAAGCCAGGGAATAGCATGAGCTCTGTGATGGCACTGATGGCACTTGGTGGCTGGTGTTGCCAAGATGGGAGTAGTGCAACTATCCTGGCTGTTCAACAGACTTTAGTACAGTTGATCATGGTATTCTTCTGGATCGATTACAAGACTGGGGGAGGGGGCATGGTGTTGCTGTGATTCTCCTCCTTTCTTCAGAACTGAATCCAGAGCAGAAAGGTCAAACTTAAAGACCCTGATTTGGGAGGTGCCATGGGGCTCAGTGCTCTTATCCCTCCTGTTTAATATCTGCATATTGAGTGAGGTCATCCATTGGCCTAGGGTCAGATATTATCAATATGCTGATGAAACTCAACCCCTGATTGATTGATCAAATGATGCTGTCAAGGTCTTGCCCCAGTGCCTGGAGGCTGTTGGGGTCTGGAAGAGAGGAACAGAATTAAGTGGAACCTTAGCAAGACATAGTGGCTATGGGTATGTGGACCACCCAAGCCCAGGGACTCTCCATCTTTAGTTCTGAATGGGGTTGAACTTTCCCAGGTAGAAATGATGGACAACTCTGGAGTCTTCCTGGACTATCAGCTCCTGCTCAAAGACCAGATGGAAGCTGGGGCCAAGAAGGCTTTTGCAGAGACTAGTCTCATGTGCCATTGCACCATTCCTGGACTGGGAGGACTTCTCATGCTCTGGAGTACTTAAGCTTTGCTCACCTTTTGTGTGGACTGTTGCAGTATGCTCTTCATGTGGCAGCCTTTGAAGATCACTCAGAAGCTTTAGCTGATCTATGCAGCTAAATGTGAATGCAGTCACATGAGCAGTTATGGGTATCTCATAATATGCCTGTGTAACACATCTGCTCTCTGAGTTGCAGCAGGCTCTGGGTGCAATTCAAGGTGCTTGTTGCCTCCCACAAAGCCATACATGGTATAGGCTCTCTCCTGTTATTTCTGCCCATTCTCTAAGATTAGACAGGTTGGCATGCTTGAGTTCCATCCATTCAGAAATGTCATCTGATGGACCCAGGAGGCCTCCCTTCTTTGTCATGGTGCCTGCCCTCTGGAACAGCATCCACCTTGATTTGAACAGCCCTGACCTTGCTATCTTTTAAACCTGTCTTGAAGACCTGGCTCTTTCTCCAGGGTTTGGGATTGGGTGGGATATGGGCTCCCTCTGTGTCAACCTTCCCAGGTAGGCCAGCAGGAAACCAAACTGACCAGATGAGCTAATTCTATTGTAAGGCTACATTAACAGAATCTTGCAAGTCTCAAAGTACAAATCTCCCTCCATCTCCTTTACAGCCTGAGAAGTTAGGGAGGGTCCCTTCTGAGCCTCTTTCTCCACCCATTATGAAGTTGTGGGCTATGTTCTCTCTTATCTGGCCGTTCCCTAGGCAGCATCTCTTCACCCCATCTCTCAAGGTCTTTCTCACATACCATTACTTTCTGTGAGGGGTGTTACAATTTTAATGGATGACCATGTTCCTTTTCCATTGTGTTTGATGCTCTATATTTGTATGCTGCCCACAGTTATCTAGGAATTAGATGTCCTTATACTTGTGAATTATAAATAAATAAAATTCGTAAAGGTAAGCTACAACTGTCTCCTTAAAAAAATCTTCCACAAGTCCACATATGAGCACAAGGAGGGAGTAAACAGCAATAGGAGTTATGCTTTTGAACTTCTGCACACACGAGTGGCACTTGTATGCAGTAGTAGATATGGAACCATGAAAATGCAGGAATCGGAAGAGACATTAAGCATCTCTTCCATATAATTGTGTATATAAGGGCTGTTTTCAGAGATTCAAGTGTATAGTTGGGGTGGGGGGGGGCAACCTGTTGATGGTATCATGCTCCTTTGAGTGTGTCATTTGAACAAATGAAAGGAAGCATTAAGCACCTTTTAAAGCAAGTTGTGGGATTTTAAAGGGTCAGGAAGACATATCTAAAGTGGAAAATCGGCTTTTTTTTTTTTTTTAATGGTGTTCTGAAGAGGTAAAAGGTCCCAAAAAGTTTTATCTCCTAAGAAATAGTGAATATGCTCTTTAGGACTAATAAACAAACAAACAAACAGGAGAAGCTTTGGTAGTCCTATAAACACTATGGAAAACACAAACACGGCATTGTTTATTCATTTACTTGGAACACTCTGTACTCATATACTTCAGAACAACAGGCAGAAGAGCTATTAAAAAGGTGATTGTGTTCTTGTATTTCATAATGAAATTTAAGTTAATGTAAAATGCCTACAAAACAGTTTCCTGCTAAGGAGCAGAATAGGTAATTACCAGAAGCTAGGGCAGAAATATAAAGGAGAAGTTCAGGGCTGGTGCTAAAATATCATTTTATAACCAACCTTTATCATATTAATTGTGTTAGGAGTGTTAACAAAAAATAAATGTATAATATGGCCATGAAACACAATGAGGTTCAGTATAAATAACTTCAATTTTGGTTCAGTCTACAAAATAATGGGGTCAATTAATATCTTTGGTACCTAAGCAGCTGCAACAGCTGGTTTACTGTCTCTGAATTTAGAAGGTGAGCAGGGTTGGGTCTGATGGGAGCCCACTGTGGACTCTTAGGGCTGGACTTCCACACTGAGAATTGCATGGAAATGTTCTTCTATAGTGGTACCTCGGGTCACGAATGCTTCTGTTCATGACCAATTCAGGTCACGAACAGCACCGTTCGCAAAATTTTGCTTCCGTCCGCGAACTCCGCATTGGGTGACAAACAGGATCCGCGGCCATTTTCCCTGCCGTGACACGTGGTCGTGGCTTCCTGTAGGGAGGGGGACTCTCCCTCTGAGCAATAACCGCCTCCCCACCCGCCTTCCTGTCCTCCAAGCCAGAAGTCGCCTCGGGCAAGGTTAGTGTTCTCTCTCTTCATACTGAACTTTGTGTGGTTTTAAAAAAAAACGACATATGGTTCAGAACAGATTAACTGTAATTACATTGAACCTTATGGGAAAATTTGATTTGGGACGTGACCAAAATCGTTTGGCGACCAAATTCGTAGGGGTCAGAAAGGATTAACCATATTTACATTGAACCTTATGGGAAAATTTGATTCGGGTCGCGACCAATTCGGGTCGTGACCAGAGTCGCAGAACGTATTAAGTTCGTGAACCAAGGTACCACTGTACTTCCTTCTTCTGCACCATTGTTAGGAGTGACTAAACCGAAGTCCCCTTCTGGATAGAGCAAAGGTCCATAAGGTCATTTGTTCTGTTTTCAACAGTGGTATTTTCTGAAGTTCATGAATTTTGTTTTGTTTCTTCCCAGAATCCAGTATTAGAATTGAAGATCAACCAGTATGAATTGACCAGTGAACCATATTCTGTTTAGGTGAGTAGGCAGCATGCCATTTTTCATAAATAAATAAATACAATCTGGATACTGTTTCTACAGTCTTGCACTGTCATCTGATGTGCACTGAAAACTCAAACCTGACCAAGGCCCAGAGATGATTCTGTATCCGCAGCTCAGTGTACACTGACAACTGTCTCCTCAACAAATGATGAAAGGAATACATGGTAGACATTACAGTGCTCCCATGATTTAGTTCAGTGTTTTTCAAAATTGGCAATTTTAAGATGTGTGGACTTCAACTCCCAGAATCCCCCAGCCAGCATGCTGTATTTAGTTGACGTCCACACATCTTAAAGTTGCCAACTTTCAAAAACACTGATTTCCTTGAAAGTGTTTCCAAAGGATGCCCAATAAAGATTTTTAAAGGATGCTAAATGAGATTTTTTTTAAACAAAAACTAAAGTTCATTCAGCTTTGCTTCAACCTCAAGGCTTTTTCTGAAAACAATTCTAGTTTCCAATGCAATTAAGAGAGATTAGAGATCATTGCTAGACTACCTTTGTGGCTTGCCTTAAGTCCTAGGATCCCTTCCCTGGTCTGGTACCTTCCAGATGACTTGAGGCTCCAACTCAGAAATCTAAGGCAACCTGAACAATGCTGGAAATGATAGGAACAGAAGTCCTGTTACAGATACTTTTGGGAAACTGGTGCAGACCACAGACAAGACGTAATTTTATTTCCCTTAGAGGCAGAGGAGAATTTATTGCCCAAAAATAAAGAGTTGCTTTTCAAATAAAATTGAGGATATAGCCACTAATTTTCAGGGTTTTCTATAACTTTCTATGGTTCCTATGTCTGTATCTATCAATTTTGGTGTCTATTTGCTTTACTATCTTATTTCTATATACTATCCATGCCTATGTGTTATTTCTACAGGGTTCTTGGAGTTTTTGTATCTAATGTCTGCAGTTTCTAGAGGTTTCTCTTCATCCTTGTCCTCCTGTCTCCTTTTTCTTTTATAGGCCTACACCTGTGTTAATTATTAGGGCCTGGATACCTCTGGCCCACTCTCCTAGCTATGTAATATGGATAAATTCTGGCTCTTTTTACCTCATCATCCGTCCTAGCCAACCTTTAGCCATTTCACTTATAGCTGCATTTGTTGATGGCTGGGGCCGAATTTTGGGAAGGGATAGTTCACATGGAGGGAGGTCAAATCAAGATGGGGGCCATGACCACATGATTAAAGCTCTGTTCCCTTTTTATGGGTTTCATACGTGTGATGCAGGTAAAAAGGGGGTTTCAGTTGCATGGCCATAGCCCCCATCTTGATATTTTGGACATCTCTTTCCCCCAAGAAAACCTTGCCTCTTAGCTAGATTGGGGAAATTTTGTTACCAATGTTGGCTGGCTGCCAGCACTCCTGTTGGAGTTGGCACTGCTGCCAGCCTCTGTTGCTGGTGTTGATGCTTGTGCTTCTGAAGTCGCTCCTGCTGCAACCTTCTGTTTGGTGCCACATCATGTTGGATGTGCACTCTTGTGCACTCACAATTCTCACCATGATGCTTTCTCGATTAGCCACTTCTAAAAGCACTATCCACATCTTTCTCTCCCTCTATGAGAAAAGCGCAACTCCTGATACACATTCACCCACCTGTCTGGAAGTCATAACAGAGTCTTTAGTCATCAGGTGAACCAACAACTTGAAGTTGAAGAGAAGGGACAAAGGTGTTAGCACTGGCTCTTCTTCCTCAAGACCTCCAAATGCATTAGGACAAGCTCTGTAAGAAGTAATAGGAACTTTCTCCAGAAAACCACTCTTCAGTTGAAAGATGGAATAATAGCTTGATTCAGTTCAAACATAATTATATGTTTTATATGTTTTTACGTTTATATTCCACCTTTTCTCTAAGGAACTCAAGGATGCATGTATGGAGCTATTCCTCATTTGATCCTCACAACTCTGTGATATAGGTTGGCTGAGAGAAAGTGAATGGCCCTAAATCACTCGATGAATCTATGATGGACTTGAACTGTAGTTTCTTCAGGCCAATGTACTCATTGTTAGCTCCAGCAGCCTTGGATGTCTGATCGACTTAGTCTCCCCAGGACATATTATCCCACCCTATCACACATACAAAGTTATAAAATAATGAAATCAAAATAAAACCTGCAATGTTCTTTTTGTAATAGAGCTATTTATGTCAGATATCTATGTTCTTGGCATGAAATTAAAGACAACACTAATTCTATGGTGAAATCCAATTTTTATAGGCAACATCACAGAAAAGCAGCTGTCTTTCTCTCTCCCCTCCCATCTTTTTAAACTCCAGGACATATTTTCACAACAATTTTTTTTTTCAAAACTATTTACAACTACCATGCAGCCAAATTCAGTGGGACTGGTTTCTGCTCATTATATTAATCTGGTAGCAATTACTGTATCTCACATGTAATTATCAGTCAGCTCTTGATGCTATTTTGCAAAACCATCAGCCACCCTGAAACCCTGAACCATAAAATAACTTCAGGAAATACATGAATTGTGGGCATAGACCCTCTTATCTAAAAAAGGTATGTAGCTAAATAATGTAAGCCCCTGTGATTTATTACATAAAATATGTGGGTGTGCAAACCAGATACCCTTTCCAAATTAAAAAAAAAAAAGGCAGAAAAACTTACTACAGAATATAGCAAAATGAAATACTTTCCAGTTAATGTGTTTATTTCAAGAGACACTATACTTCCTATCTCTTGTAGATAGCATAATTGGATATTATGCTATATAACATTGTTCTGTGGTACACCTGGTGCATATTTGTACGATGTGTGGTTAGCACAACTGCCTGCATTGAGAATTTAACTACATTTATTTCCAACATTCTGACCATAATCGTTTCTAAATTTTATGCAGATTTAGGTATTTTATGGATCAGTGACCTATGCTAAAGCTTACTTTGAAGAAAACAAAGAGGATTGTCTTCAAAGAACATGAAAAAGAGAAAAGAACTGGGAGTGAAATAGATTTTAAGAGAGTATCAGAATGAAAGTCCAAAGGATAATAACCCCTTTTGGAGAAATTCAATTACTAATAACGTTGCTATACCATTTTAGCTGGATTACCTCCTCCTCAGCTTTTTAGCACAAAAAAAGTCTTAGCAACTTTAATGGGACTCCATGATAATTGAACAATCAACTGTCTGTCATATCAGCATTCTTTAATCTTACATTTGTGACTTATACAATAGCATAATGGGTCACTCATGCTATCAGAAGAAAGGTATTTCTCTCACATGTCCAGTCCAGTGGTTTCTTATTATGTGGAGCTTGGTTTGAACATTGATGGGATTATGTACTGCTTGAAAAGAATGTAGAAGTATTTCTCTTTTAACTTTCTAGAAATTTCAGTAACTTGATCAATGTTCTTCTTGCACAGTTCCTCAGATGTTTCAGCCAAACTTCAAATGTACTCCAAATTTTGCTGTAGGCAAAATTCAAACAAACTTCAATATCTTCTGAACTATCAATCAGGTGAATGCTAATAATCAAACATTTATTGGTTTCCCTTGAAATCTCTCAAGTTGCTTTGCTTCAAACTTTCCTCCAGAATTTATACAATTTTGCAACCATGTGGCTGAGGTGCTTCTAAGAATTTCTTCAACACCCATCCATCCAAACTGAACAATATTTAAGTTGTTCATCAGCTACTGTAGAGTTAGCACTAGGATGGCAGTGCAGTTGTGAAGAGTAATTCATTCTTCCTGTGTTAGTGTTCCTGCTCATCCCATTTCTCTACTCACAAAATCATCTAATCAGACTTTCTGCACTTCTGGGCCTATCACAAAAATCACCACTGACCAAATATGAACAGGTCATCCTGACCAAGATACAAAGAAGCATTATATAATTTCTTGCAACATCGATACTTATCCATGGATGTTAACCAAAAATGGGCATTGTGTAAACAAAAGACCTAGATGAGTTTTCAGGTGAATTTGTGGTTTGAATGTTGGGGCAAAACTCATCCATCTTTTTTGTCCTCTGTGATAATTTATTTCCCAATGATAGCAAAGATTTGTTCAGCTTCACTGAGTTCTTTGAAACACCAGGTGGTGGTTCTACTTTTCCCATCAAAATGCACTCCAAATGCTACATCTCCAACATGCAAAAGTTGCAATAAAATAAAATTGGTTGGACACCTGCTCAAAAGCATTGGAAATTCACCATTGGTAGAGATATGGGGTGATCCTTTAAAGACTGGTTCTTGGCTTGCATTTGACTTCCTTGCAAAGCACAAAAAAAGGAGAATACATCTGTGAACACTAGGCCTTACTTATCAAATCTTTTTGTTCTCTTCTCACCCATTTTTCACCTGTTATGTTCTGTTTTGCAGAGAAGAAAGTTTATTGATTAGCAAACAAAAAGTAGAAATATGAGGCAATATATGTATTTTTATCACATTTCTTTCAATTAGCTTTACATCTGGAAAAAAATAAAATCAATAGCAATGTATTTAAACAAATATATGTTTCTTTGCTAGAAGTGCATGTAGCCAACAGCTGTATAGTGCTAAAGTGTAAAGTACTTGAAAATTGTATGAGTGAGACATTTTCCTGCAGACCTGGAAAAAAACCCAAGTGAGGCAAAAGTGTGGCCACACTTCTTTAGATGTGAGACAGTCAATTTTTACTTTTTCAGAAAGATCTATTGTTTGACCCACCAATACTTTTCATGCTATTGTCTACACTTTAAACAGATATAATGGGGATGGGTGGAGAGAATGTTAATTCATATATTGAATCACATTCCTTTCAGTGGCTGTTCCTAGTCTGCTGCTCTCCAGATGTGCTAGACTGAAACTCCAATAATTCCTAGCCGGTGTGTTTTATCTGGATCTTTTAAGTGTAGATAATGAGCACTAAGAGATTTGTAGAATTTGTAATAGGAAAAATCTTACAGTCATTTGGGGGGGAGGGAAGTTTGGCTCAACTAAGTGTTCCTAACCTTGCTTTGAGATTTTACACGTGGCACATAATGTAATGTCATGTGCCACACACAAAAGGTATTTAGAGATTTTAAATGTAGGTTTTTAATGTTAATTGATTATTTTTCCTGATCTAAAAGCCATACATTTTAAAAGGTAATTTGTTTTTCATTAACATAATAACTTTTGCTTACGTTAGGGCTGATTGGTGAAACTACAGGCCTCTATCATAATATTATAAAAAGGAGAATTCCCAGGCCCTGGTAAATTATAGTATGGCAAGGAGAACTCTCAATGGAATATTTCAACTTGAGATTATTTCACAGTGAAACTGAAATAGTAGCAAAAATTAGTATCTTTGGGTATAAGATAGACAAAAAATATAACTTGTTCATCCTGTATATGAGTTTGATAATTTTACCCTCATCCACTTCAATACTGGTTTGCTAAAAACCTCCAGAGATGGAGAACCCACAAACATCATAGGTAGACTGTTCCACTTTTGTGCACATCATACCATCAGGGATTTTTTTTCTTATGTTTAAACAATAATAAATATAGTGGCTTTTAAGAAGAGGCTGGAAACCTGCCTCTCATGGATGGTTTGATTAGTTTTCCTCCTCATTGTGGAGGGAAGGTCAGTTTCTCAGCCTTGGCAAGTTTAAGATATATAGACTTCTGAGTAAGTGAGAGAGTGAATGAATAACTGATATGTGGACTTCAACTCCCAGAATTCTCCAGGGCACGCCTGAGGAATTTTGTGAGTTCAAGTCCACACATCTTAAAGTTGCCGAGGTTGAGATACAATGGACTAGGTGACCCTTGCGGTCCCTTCCAGCTCTACAATTCCATAATTCTACATCCAGCTGTGGCTGATTACATTTATGTATATAATACATAATGTGTAATGTATAATAAGCCACAAGCGGATATAGAATTATAGAATAAGCTGGGGGAAAATTTGGTACCAATTGGTCAAACCCATTTATGTCACATATAACACAGTTTAATGTTTTCTATTGATTGACACTTCTGTAATAGTCATATATATTTCTAATTTTAATACATGCTACTCTTGTGTACAATCAGGGAAATGTATATGTCAACCAGACCAGGTTTTGTGATCCATGATTTTCCTTTAACCATGAATTTCCCCTCATTTGAGATGGGAAATAAATGAACATTATAGTGTATGATATGCACATCAGTGTTTAAAAAGAAAAGAAAAGAAAAGAAAAGAAAAGAAAAGAAAAGAAAAGAAAAGAAAAGAAAAGAAAACTAGGGAGGGAGGTACAGAGGGAAGAAACTAGCATCAACCTTTTCTACCTTCTCAAACATAAAATAATTATGCTTTTAAAACATGATGTTTTAAAAATGTGTGTGGGGGGGAGGGAAGAGGTTGATACTAGTTCCTTCCCACTGCATCGGTTTCCATGAAAACATCTGGATTGCATGACAACTCCACATATATCTTTTATGTTGCTCTCAACATAGGAATCTAATGAAGGACAGGAGAGATAATGTCCCATGACCCTCATCCATGTTCCATAACCCTTGTGAAGAACAGACATGTTTTTAGAATATCTCAAGAGGATTTATCTCATCCCGTCAAATGTTTTAGGCTAGAAAAATGGGATGTTACAAAGAATCAAAGTTAGGAAAACTTAGAATTATGTTCTGCTTTTGACATGGATGTTAGGCTAATTTGGTGGTAAGAGAAAATTATAAAGTACCTAGGATTTTCAAAAAGCAGTGAAAGCAGTGCCATGACAGGTTAAGTATTGCTACGGCCATGCTCTGGATGAATAGTAGACATTATATTCAATTTGTCAGGCTGCATGGGTGTGCTCGTCTGTTCTGCAGAAATGTAGTTCCTGGAATGGACTGTACATTGTGAGTTTTGAAGAAATTGATAATAAAACTCTTGGGAGGTGAATGATAGCAAAACAATTCCACAGACAACAGCATTGATCCAAATTTCTATTGCCTTCCAAACTACAGTGACATTTGCAATGTGCATTTTGTTTTAACTAGCTGTTTTGGATTTAGGTTTTGTCCTACTTTCATAATGTCAACAGCATGGACATTATATACTTTTCATTTGATAAGTATTTTAAATACTCTGTATGGAGAGAAATATAAAGGGAGAAACTAGAGCTTTTTCTAAAAAAGAAGCATCCATTTCAAAAATTTCAAGAAGGGTATATGCATATAAAAAATTGAATAACTGAACTTTCTCCTGCTTATGCAGACTGTCACAGAGTTAGAGATAGAAGGAATATTTTGTTGTAGGATAGGAATCAGGACGGGAAATGTTTTGGGGTCTAAGAGCTGTACTGAAAACATTTTGGAGGGACCAAAGACTACAGTATGCAGGACAATGATGCAAAGTGAGTTCATCATATTCTTAGTAGGAGCTGAGAATCTGTTTGTTTTTACAGAAGTGTTGGAGGAGTTATTTGTTTATTTTTAAATTGTGTTAAGCCTATTTTAGAATTTAAGAAAGACATCCTCGAGGTTGACTTGACTCCTAGTGATTTCATGGATATGGCTTATTTTGTTATTTCATTTCATTTTGGGCACAATACAAATGTCCCTGCCTCCTTCCAGATTTCCCCATCTAGTCTGTAGCTAATGGTCTTTCATCCAAGTATTACTGAATCCAACACTGCTTAGCTTGACTGAAATCAGACAAGGTTATTTAGAAAAAAAGTTGATTCCTCTAGTAGAATTGATATGGGAAAGCCCAATGGATGGAGTTTTCTTGTTATGTCTTTCCTTAGGATTTAAGGGAAGTATGAGAGCCAGGAGAGTAAGACACCACTGGAGAGAGGATTGTACCTCTTGGCCAACTTATAACTAAATCAGTGCGAGAACCCAGTGCTTGGTCCTTGAGAATTTCTCTGAAATTCTTTTTTGCTTTAAAGAATTTCTAAAGCTAATTGTCTTGTGTAAAATGGAATGACAAGTGCTAGGAAGAAATGCAGAATTTCAGTACCTAGCACTAGTTGTTGAAGTCACAATGGAAGGAAACAGTGCAACAGATTTTCACTGATTATGTAGACAATTCAGTGGCACGACTGGAAGGACTTTCATTCCCCACCCCCCAAGCAAAAAAAGTTAATGGTCACTTTTAGTCCTGTAACTGCTGAATGTCTACTGTAAATTATTATGGATAAGTAGGGAAAGGGGACTCAGAATGGGACTGAGAACTGTGCTCCCCATACTATGTTTTTCCATTTGGTGAGACCAGATGGACGTAGAATAGAATATCCTATTCTAATACAATTTTGTCATGGGAAGGTTGAGAAAACGGCTTTGTCTACTTTTTTGGAAAAGAATGTGGAAGTTGCAGAGATTCTACATTCTGGGGTGGGAGGCAACTAACGTAAAGCTGGGATTGGCTTGGATGGAGGAAGGCATGGGAAATGTGGTAGATGGATCTGAATTTGTTCATATGTCAAAAGTTCTTCACTGTGTGTACAATAGCACACCAAAGGTGTATGAAAGGGTCGCATCCTTTTCACAAAGCATCCTCCTTTGCCTTGCATTCAGAATTGCATGCATGAAAAATGCATGAAAACTCATTTCTATTGCCATATTGGGACACTATTCATTTCCTTCCAGTAACATCTCCACTTTTTCCCCCATCCCATTCCCCCACTGCTTATTTTCTTTCACAGGCAGCTTAATTAAAATGTTTTGTATGAGTGAGTTGATCTGCAACCTTAAACTTTGTGAAACAACATTGAGTTACCCCTATTTGTTTAAAAGAAAGAATGAATGAGCCAAAAAGTATCAACTTTTTTAGAGAGGGAAAGAAGAAATGTGTGACAGTGGAGTGGAATCTATAAAAATATAAAGAGCCTTATGCTCTTTAAAATACAGCCACTCAACTGTCACTGAGATGGAACTTCACAGACTGTTTTCAGTGTATATAGATAATTGTTGGGGGAAATCTATTGCAAATACCAGATTTTATGTGAAGGTATGAAAATTTAATGTGTTCCAGCACAGCATGGGACACCAAGGCAAAACCTAGACATTTCTTATATCCAGTTTATTTGACCTTGAGCATGGAATGTTTGTGCTTGAAGGATCTACAGTAGAGGAGGAAACAACATATTTCAAAATGAACCTGTAAAATACAACAACCCTCCCCTCCGGATATGAGTAGTCTTGATTGATTATGCACCATTAACTCAGTGTCAGATCTTAGCAACAATATAGATTTTCTCCATGACATTCTGTCCCCAACCCGGTCCTTCAGGTTTTCCTATATGTACCCATTGCCATGATTACTGGTAGGGAAATTAAAGCACAATATTAAACAGCTTCCAAAAAAACGATAGATTAGTATCATTTTGAAAATAGTAGCTAACATCCCAATGTATTTCTCCATCATATATGGAGGGAGATAGGCGGCATTAAATTTAATAAATAAATAAATATTTATTTATTTAAAGAAGGTACAGTATATACAACTGGATGCAGTTGGGTGCAGCTGCCAGGGAACTCTATAGAAAATTTGTTACCATGTTATAATGTTTAAGGTAACTTGGAAAATACATAGGAAATAATTAAGAATTCTAAACCAAACCAAATCAAAGTTAAATAAAATCAAATCTACTCCTTGTCCTCTCCCTTCATATTTTTCACGGTACTGCCCTTGCCACACTTCTCAAAGATCTGGTGTGGTTCACTGTCCCAGAAAAGCAATGAGCTTCTCACGTAGATAATTTTCACCCAACAAAATCTCTTTTAGTGACTTACTGAAATCAATAACCAGACAGTTTCTGTCCTCAGGTTCATAAGAATGAAAGTATGAGAAAGGGAGAGAGTGGGAAGGGAAGGGAAGGGAAGGGAAGGGAAGGGAAGGGAAGGGAAGGGAAGGGAAGGGAAGGGAAGGGAAGGGAAGGGAAGGGAAGGGAAGGGAAGGGAAAACCAAGTTGGTCGTCTATGGTTCAGTTGCCCAGATGGATGGAAATTGATATATTCTGGTCTGACTGAATTCTGATGGTCTGTTCTTGGTTTGAGTTGACCTTTAGTGGTCTATGCCTCTTTTGATTGTTGTCAAAAGACGAGTTTCTCATCTTCTTTTGCATTTTGTTCTTGAAATCAGTCTCCCCTCTGGATGAGATGGCTTCTCAGAAGTCCTGTTGGTGATAGTTGAAAAAGGTAGCTGAATGATAACAGTATATGGAGCAGATTCCTCCCCCTGCCCCCATCCTTTCAAGGGAACCAGTTCCTTGGAAGCTCTTTGGGCAGCCAGTAGAAACACAGGAACAATTACTTATTGGCCATCTCTATTTTTTTTAGCATTCATTGGCAGAGTAAAAAGGAGCTGAAAATCATGGGATCATTGAGATAGAAGAGGCTATTTAGGTTCAGTGCAAGAATCTAAATGGAATCGTTTCCAAGAAATGGTTGTTCAGTTTCCACTTGAACGCGTGCAATGAAGGGCAGCTCATCACCACTCTGGGTAATTGCTTCCACTGTCAGATTGTTCTTACTGTTAGGAAGCTAACATTCTGTTGGAATTGCCTTTGTGTAAATCCCAGGACAATGGCTGTTATTTCCCCAGAATGCCTGGAGTGAAGGAACATCATGGCACGGCATTGTTCCAGGCATTCTGGGGAAATAAATATAGGCTTCTTCAGCTGTCCGAAATTGAAGAGATCCCCTCATAGCTGAAAAGCCCACAAACAGATCCACAAAAGGAAGCATTACAATCCATTCCAGCTCTCTGAAATCATAGCTTTCTGTTGACTGACAACAACCATTTCCTGCCCCAGCTTTTTTTTAAATTAAAGATGATAAAACAATAAAAAACCCCACACCCCGGTGCAATGATCCTTTAAAATAACTTTAAATTCACCCACACAGAAAGGCACATACATTTTGTGTTCTGTTTTTGCATTAATCATCTCAGTGATGTTTGTAGAAACCATCACAGGGCAGAATGTCTGGGATTATGAAAGGGCTCCTCCTGTCTATTATTACAATGCATGTTTCTTTATTACCACTAGGGGGTGCCATGTGGATTTTCTGTTTCAAGCACTAAGCATGTTATTCCGCTATTCTATGATCATCCTGTTAATTTTTTTCAAGGCTGATAACATGGAAAGAGGGAAAATCTTATCAATTTCTTAACACACTGTACTTTTGCTGAGATAACAGCAATATACTTCTGAGTGTAGGTCTCTTCTGCATTGCAAAACAAGACTCAGAAGTACACAAAAAATATATGTTCTCTCACTCTGTATCATTCATTCATTTATGCATGTATGTGTGTGTGTGTATATATGTATCATATGTAGTTGTCAGGCTTAGCTTATGATTAGAGACAGAAGTCAGAAGAAGCAAAATAATTATTAAGGTACTGGATTAGAAACTGGGAGGCAGTGAGTTCGAGTCCTCCCTTCAACATGGAAACTGGCTAGGTGATTTTGAGCCAGTCATTTTCAGCCCAACCCACTTCACAGGGTTGTTGTGGGGGAAATAAAAGGAGGGAGCATTATGTAAACTTTGAATTGTACAGAATAAAGGTAGGATATAAA
This sequence comes from Python bivittatus, assembly GCF_059951505.1. Lineage (NCBI taxonomy): Eukaryota > Metazoa > Chordata > Lepidosauria > Squamata > Pythonidae > Python > Python bivittatus. The sequence continues at coordinate 12,490,745 of NW_028277125.1, read as the reverse complement.
TCCAATAAACAGAAAAATAGATTGTTTTCAGATATATAGTTTAGGTATAATACTTAGGTACTTACAGTATTTTTAGGTACCTCTTCAATTTCATTGAAGGGAGTGCAAGGGAAGCATCTTAGCATCTTATAAGGAGAAACTTATAGGATCCATTCCAGAGATCCTGGTTATTTCCTGGTAATTCTGAAAACATATCATGGATCTTCCAAACTGGCTGCCATTTTGCTACCATTCACAAAATACTCACTTACCCAACTAGCAAGCTCTTCCAGTCATCCCTCTGCAATCACCCTGGGAGAGACTTTCAACCACTTCAACTGACTTTTGTCTTTTGGGGGACAATGGGGCTCTCTTCCAGACATGGTCCAATTTTTCACTTTCTAAAAATGCCTCTTGGATTCGTGTGAGTTCCAGAGGGATCTTTGGACATAAAGCTGATGCTGAAGGCATGGGACATGTGTTTTTGTGGTATCCATAAAATGGAAAAGAGGGAGAAGAATGGATTGGGGGGGGGGGGAAGCTTGCAAGTGTGAAGAAAAGCTTTCAACCTTTCATCTTAGCCTTTCCTGTGTTTTTTTTAGAAAAAAGCAAAGCGGAGGGAGATATTTTAACAGAACATTTCAGTAGCCCCATAAAAGCTTGAGGATAGATATATAAAATAAGCCAAGGGAGGATAATGTGATAAGATTCTGAGAGTAAGAAAGTCACAGAGCCCCCTCTGCAGCTGCTAAATCACCATTTCACTTTTATGTGGAATGCCAAAATTTAACATTGTGCATTGATATTTTCCATTGTTGCTAAAGGAGCACATTTTTTTCTTTTTTTTGCATGCACACACACATACACATACACAGAGAGAGAGAGAGAGAGAGAGAGAGAGAGAGAGAGAGAGAGAGATACAAACATTTAGGGGGGCATGTGCTTGTCTCTATATTTATCTCTACAGAATTGTTGAGCAGGATGCAAAAATCTGTGTGCGTGTATTCTTTAGCCAACATTCAGGAACTGGGTCAGAAAGTAGAATTTAAATATTCTAGTCTCTCAAGGGCTTGATTGTTATCATATGAGAAACAGGTGCACATTTGTTTTCTGTCACATGTACACACAAGTTAATTGCAAAATACCTCATGCATGCTTTGCAATGGAAAAATTAATTTGGACCCAAGAGTTAATTGTTTTTCAGTGATGTTATCTTTAACACCAATCGAGTATTAATTGTGAAGCAAATCATGCACTTTTTCTGTTGGCAGAAGTGCCTCCTCAGCTTCCTACATTTTTATCCGGGCAGAGGCAGAATGTGTGTGTGTGCGCGCACATGCGCTCAGTGTGTGTCCTATCTATCTATCTATCTATCTATCTATCTATCTATCTATCTATCTATCTATCTATCTATCTATCATCTACCTACCTACCTACCTACCTACCTACCAAGAAAATAAGGCAACTTTTTTTGCCTGAAGTACGAGACAGAAGAAGCAAGAAATGGGTGCCATTAAAATGTGTTGTGAAAAGTAACTTCTCAGCTTACTAGGTTCTTATCCACACAAAAATAGAATATCATTAGGGAATACTTTGTATTTTTCCACACAGAAAATGATCCTAAGATAACTCTTCCACCGAAAGGTTTGTGGGTTTTACTTTCATTGTGAGCCGCCCAGAGTCACCTGCTAGGGGAGATGGGCAGCATACAAATTTAATAAATAAATAAATAAATGAATAAAATAAATAAAGGTTATATGTAAAACCCAGTAACGTGCTCTATATGCCACCTCTGAGGCATGGGTGCTGGAGAATGGAGGGAGTTCAGTGACAGCAGCCATAAGGCAGTGTTTCTCTTTAGATTTGCTGCCTGATATACTTTGGTGAATGGTTGGGCCAGCCCTGCATCCTCTGTGGAAGATTAAGCTATGGGTCACAATCAAGTCCAGGGCAGGGGACTTTGTAGGAGTCCAAAAAAGCAAGATAGCAGTGATTGTGGCAGCCATCTTGACTTTTTTGGACACACACATATACCCCAGATGCCCAGATTTCCTCTAGTAGATAAATCATTCCATTTATGACCTTTTCCAATTTCACATGAGTTTAGGTTAGTTCCATCCTGTTTCTGCATCATTTGGTGTTGTTTTTAGTGTACACAAGAAGATTTATTTAATTGAACTTATTATCAATCTTTGAATGTCCTTCTCTTACAAAATATCAACTTCTCAATAGATTTTCTCTTAAGCAGCATTTTACCTGCTGGAATGTTTTCCGGGCAAGAATCTGTTTGTTTGTTAGGCCCCCACTCCCACCACAAATCCTCCTACATTTCTACCATCTGAATGCAATGGCTACTTCAAGTTCCCCACATTGCATTCGACTTTCTACCCTCTTCCTCCTCTTGACTCTCAGTTCATACTCATCTCTATAAGGAAATAAATATAAAAGCTGGCTTCTCCCCATTATTCATCGTAAGCCAATATGACAGAAAATGAACTATTTGCTCTTGTTCGAACCTGCTCAGGTGTGGTCTGTTCTAGCTGTGTCAGATGAAAGATTACATTCTATCTTGAAATCAGATTCCTCTACAAAGCATCTGTCTCTTGAAACTACGCAGGGGTTAACTGAAAGACTGTGGGAAACATATGCCAGAGGAAGAAGGTATATTTTCCCTGTGAAAAAGGAGAATATCTTTTAGAAGTATCCAAGGCAAAAGTGGAGGGTGAGATGCAGATAAGATGAAGGAATTTACTGGTTCCGTGAGAGACCAGTTTTAGTGGGAAGTGATTTTAGCACATGCTTAATTAACTCTCCCACTGAAGTGACTCGAGTTTTTCTCCTAATGTGGATACATTTAGGACTCTTTCTAAAATTTACTCTTTTCTCTTCCACATTGGAATCGCTACTGTAGATTGTCCTGGTCAGCCAGTCATGGGGATGAGGGGGTGGGAAATTCAGATGTGGGGATTTTTCTTTCTTTCTTTTTCTTTCTTTTTTTGCCAAAGGTGGGTGGCAAATTTATGTTCATAAAAAAATAATCTTCCTATAACCTAGGCAAAATAAAGAATCCTGCACTCTTCTATCATTATGTAAGATGATCATAGCCTGGGAAAATATTTGCTAAGTTTAAAAAAAAAAAAGGAAGACAAAGCACCTTAAAATAGCCCTGTTTCTTCCTTCTTTGCATATAACATAATAACACTCAGCCTCCTTAATTAGATGACATTTTACAGAGTGTTCTAAATGGGAACAAATTACTGTCCTATTGGCACCTATATAGTGCTATATTTTAATGCACTTATTAGTTTAATATGCAGGTTATTTGCACAATAAGTTTGTTAAGTCTGTTTGTTTTGCTCCAGTTGATAGCTCTGTAAATGCCAAAATAAAATAAATCTTGGGGGCTTGGTTTTGTTTTTTTAAAAAATCCAGCAGCTCATTCCCAGTTTACCACTTACAAACATTTTACTGGGTCCTCTCCTGCACAGTGAAGGGGGAGAATAAATATTTCTTCAAATTAAGGTAGCTCAGATCATGTGAATTCTCCTACCTCCTTTGTTGCTTAGGAGGGTAGGAGAACCGGATGTGATTTTCCCCTTCATATTCTGGTGCAGTGCTTGGTCCTCTCCTAATGTGATAGTTAAAGCCTCCTTCCAGTTAAAGGGCAAAAGTAAGTGGTGATTTTGGAGATAATTTTTGCAAAAGTTCAGCTTTTCTTGCCCAGGGAGAAAAGTGAGCCGATGTAATGGTTATTTGGGAATGACCTTGGGAGACAGCAGGAAGAGCCACAAACTAGGCAATGGTCAGAAAAGCAGCAACCGAGCCTGCAGAAGGAATGGGGATGTGGCAAATGCCTCAGAAAGGACCCTCCCTAGTTTCTTGGACTGTAAAGGTGAGGGGGGAGAGATGTACCTTCAGACTTGCAAGATTCTGTTGATGTAGCCTTACAATAAAGTTAGTGCTAGTACTTCTGAGTGTGCTTCTTGTCTGGACTACCTTGCAAGGCTGACAGCCGCTAACACCTTCTGTCTACTTTCTTCTTGGGGTCATGCAAAATGGCAGAGGCAGTGACAAGCTGGCCCAAACATGCTGCAACTGACACTGGTCATTGCAATGTTCTTCCTTTGCTTGTTAAAAACATTTTTTTTCATCTGGGGCAGTTGCAAATGCTCATTATTTTAACTCTGGAAGTAAATTTTCCCATTTGCAATAAAGTAGACAGCATGAAGCATACTCTAATGTTATTCCTGTAACTCTGATAGAGGTGAGAATAAAAAAGGACTCCCTTGAGTCAAACTCAAGTCCTGGTGATTTCATGAACTACACAAAACACAATAGGACAGAACTGGTTTTCCTTTGTCCACTTTCAGAATGTTCTTTCAACTTCACAATCTAGTTTGCAGCAGTGGGATTTCTTGGTAATCTCCTATCCAAGTAGTTAAGATGACTAAGGTCAGAAAATTGCTGGAGCTTAAACTGTGGAGCTTGCATATGCTTAAGATTATTCCTTACTTTCTGATCAGGGCTAACAAATTTGATGTGTTGTTTAATCGCACATATGGAAGGTAGAAATGGTTATAAAGCATGACATTGAATGTAAACTGTGTGGTTTATTAGTGTAGTGAGAAGTAGGATCATTTAGAGTCTTGCTCCACCCTCAATACAGACAGAAGCAAAAATGACCTAGCTACCTCATGTCTACATTTGTGATCAGGAATTGATAATCAGTCTGTATCTTAACTTCTATGCATAGTTGTTTCTTAGCTCATTATCTATTTTCATTTCTGCTTCCTGATGACTGCCTCCTGGAAGCAGTGAGCCTTTATTGGTCCTGTATTAATTGAATGATTTTTGGTGCAGGCCCATAGTAATTTTACTATTGTAGAATTGTCTACAAATCTACAATTCATATCTTCATTCTCAGTACCTTAACATAATCTCTTATCCAAAACAATCTCCTCCTCCTCCTCCTCCTCCTCCTCCTCCTCCTCCTCCTCCTCCTCCTCCTCACATATTTTGTGTTTCCTGTCACTCTAAGTGTCCGAGAAAGTAGGAGGCACCACCAAAACGAATAATATAATATTATTAATTGGTGTTATATTATTATCAATAATGCATTAATAATCTGATGATAATATTAATGCTAGTAATGATTCTAGTGAATATCTGGAAAAATCAGCAAAAATGGCATTTTCCCTCTGTGGGTCTGAGAAAAATAATAATCACAGGGGTATTCTCAGGGAGAAAAGGCATTTCTGGAAAAAAAAAATGTTGGGATGTGCAATTTGATCAGGAAAATGCATCTTCACATAGGTGTTTTAAATCTGACCTATTATATTTCCCCTCTCTTTATAGGAATATACCTATGTGTTTCCTCTGATGAGTCCAAATTCATTTCAGTTTCTTACAGGAAACCCAAGTTTTCAGTATAGCAACTCGGAAAAGGCCTTGCAAATCACAGATTTTGAACAGGCAGCTTTCTATGAAAAAGTAAGTCAGAGCAGAGCAGATTAAAAAACGAGAGCTGAGAGAAGAGCTGGGTGGGGTAGGTGGAGTCCAAAGTCAGTCAACTGGTTACTGTGTCCGAAGAACATGTAAATTCAACTGCGGAGATCAAAGGAGGTGATGTCACTTGATAGGAAAACAGGTCAGGCAAGCCCAGGTAACTGAGGAAGGGAGGCTGCTAATTATTCGCAGAAGAAAATACGGTGTACAGTTACATGCAGCAGTAGGAAGTCAGGAGGTCAAACTTTCTCCATCACTGATTCAGCTGGGTACTACCTGGATCCTTCCTTTCACGAACACAACACAACACACACACACCCATTATACACAGAACATGGCAGAGAAGGATATGAGCTTCCCTAATCCTCCCTTGCCAGGTAAGTGTGTGTGTGTGTCTACGGATGAGATCACATTTGTAGTCTGCGCTGAGCAGGATTAAATTTCAAGGGAGTTAATGGCCCGTTTTCTGCACGGACAAGTATACTTGGTGTAGCTCTGCTAGTACATGTGAAGGTTCTTGGGAAAAGAAGGGAAAACCCCACCCTTGCTTTTTTGTGGGTTTTGTGGGGGTGGGGGTGGGGTGGAAATGCTGCTTCAGTTCACAGGAGTAGATGGTGAGGATCCTGCAGTTTTAACAGGGTGAAAAGGTGCCACGGATGGATGGAAATCAATGTGATGTTCCAGTGACTTGTGGATCTTGCAGTTTTGTTTGACGGAGGAGGTTTATTTGAGAAGGAGGAGGAGAAAGGGAAGGAAAGCGAAAGTATGTTTCTCAGAGAGGAAACAAGTAAGTGAGAACATAATATGTTATAAACCAACACAACACAGTTATTTGCGGGTTAATTGACACTTTTATCAGAAGAAATAAAATGGTCTGCAAAAATGTAACCCTTGTTTAGAAGAGCCACTTAGCCTTTTTTGTAGTAACTACTATAAAGTTCAAGAATGGCTATTTCTGTGCAAATATGCCAAGACTGGGGGAAGATCAAGCAAAAAGGGCTAGATTAGGTTGTACTAGGTACATGGATGATGCTTCAACCTGAACTTGGTTGCCACAAAAAATTACTTTGGTTTGCTGCTGTATAGCTCACATTAGGAAGCTTAGGGGTAGCCTACCAAACATTTCCCCCCCCCTTGGTGATAAATGTTTTGAGAAACATGTGTACATAGCCATTTCTTTGGTAAACCTTTTGGAATGCAATTTGCTATTTAGAAATCACAGAACGTTTATGAAATTGTTGTGCTTCCACCTACTCACTGAGTTTTAAGCCAGAAATTACTAACATCATTTAACACTTGTGAGTAGGTAGCTGAAATACATTCTGGTAGTGTTGCAACATGGTATGATGGCATATGTCACTTGAAGGGACCCCATGGTTCAACATTTTCTGTGATGACCAACTCCCCTGGGACAGCCTACTCCATTATATTTGGACTATCCATTCTTCATTAAGTTTTTGAAGACCCATGAAAAGATGGCTTTTCTGGAGGGTGTTCAGGATGAAATGAAGGATCCTGCTGCCGCAAAGGTGTAGGCACATTGATCTAGATATTGTTATCAGATGTTTTTGTTTGTGTGTGTGGTTCTTTTATTGTTTTGAACCCAACTTTGTATTTGATGGTTGTAAGCTGCTTAGAGTTTCTGGAATGGAATGTCATATAAACTACAGTGGATACATTATCAAATAAATTTATGCATCTGTATGCATAGGCTGTATAGTAAGTGCATAAAATCATTTATTTTACTTATGGGCTCAGTGCATTTTTTTCAGTTCTTGATTGGTACTTAATCTGGATTATGGTTGCATGACAGTGTAGTAGCCTCATAATCTCTGGGTTCTAGAGAAACCAGGGACTTCTTTATGAACAAGAAATTGACTGTACAAAGAGAAGCTATTTGATTGAGTATCAGATGATGTTTGTAGGCATGAAGAATACATTCACACAATCTATTAATTTCACACAGCTTTGAGGAAGGTTTAAGACACTCTTGTTGCATGCCATCTTTCTCTCTCTTTTCTTTCTCTCTCTCCATGTCCTCCAGAAGTGTATGCAACAATGCAATAATATAACTTTTGAAAAGTTTTTTTTTAAATTATTTTATAGGTTTGGATGGTGAAATTCATAGAGTTTCATGTTTGCCTGGCTTAGCCTGAAGCCAACAGGGTGTGGTTTGGGAGAAAGGAGAAAGTGAATAGGCGTTTTGTTGGCTACTTGACTGAAAGTCAGTTTAAAGACTGTATTCCTCTTTATTGATTGCTTGGGCTACAGGATCTGGGCTGCAAAAATCTAAGGGACCATGAAATGGCAGCAAAGATGTGCTACCACCTAGTGGCCATCTGGATTTTTGTAGCCCAGATCTAGTATTGCCACTTATTGGCCATTAGGTGGGGTCTGATCTCAAGTGTTGGCCTACTTGAAATGGAGGGCCTCACAGGTGCAGCTATGATGAAAAATAGACGGGATCATACTAAGAACTTTCATCTCCATCTATTGCACGTGGGAACTGACAGATATTCACTTAGGCAGCTGCAGGACATAACAATGCAAAGTAGACAAGGCCACATTGAGTACCTGGGTTGGGCCAGAATTCTCTGTTTTTTTTCTGGATTGGGAGCACGGCTGGGTGAAGTTTAGTTGAGTTTTTGATTTGTTTTGTTTTAATATTAAATCTATTGTGGTACTTACACTTCAATTGTAATATGTTTCTCATCGTGGGAAGTCTTGTGACTATTTTTGTGAGTGGAATGTTTTTGAATGGTATCTAGAAATCAGAAAAAATGGATGGGGTCTGCACGCAGCTCTGGGGAGTCTCAGGACCTGGCTGTGGAGCTGCCTGATGGAACAGATACAGGTCAGAAAATTTTGTCTTTCTTTGACTTATTTCTGGTTCATCCCGCCTTTTCATGTGTCCACCAGTAAGTCTGGTCCATCTCATTTCCAGATCCCTTTAAATTCCCATTTGAAAATGGTCATGTAAAGGAGATATTCAATTATGCTTTTTGAATCAAATTCCACCAGTAGATATGTCCTTTCCATGCTTCTTTTGACATTATTTTTCAATGTATTACTCTTGGGAAAATTGGAAAGTGTGACTTAATTAATGTTTGAATGCCACATTAATTTAGGAGTCAGGTCATTTTGTATCAGGATTTGCAAAGGCCTTTAATACCAAGCATTTTTGCATTTACTGTGCCCATACAACACATTTAATTGAGTCTGTAACACCCAATGGCTGCATGTGCAGAGTGTGCTAAGCTTGGTTCCTTTTAACCTTGATGTTTGTTTGTTGGTTGGTTTTTGGGTCGCTTAGTGTGCTGCCACAGTGGGTTATTTCACTACTCAGAGGAAACATGCTGTGTTAGAGCAGCTACTGTGTACATACCAATGCACCAGAACATGAATTCCAAGATGTGTGCTGTGAGAGAATGTAATTTGGGCCATGACAAATAGTTGAATTGAATAGTTAGAAATGGCAGGCATGTAGACTTGGAATCAATGACTACATGTTTTTCAACCATAGGTAGTAGAATTCAGGGATTCTCTTGTGGTGTGATCCACATTCTAATGTTCACATGTGAAAGGTTGGCAGGTTATACACTTGTTCAAAGCTACTTTTATAACCGCCTCTGAATGAAAATGGAAGAGTCCCTAATTGAGCCCTAGGGCATTTTGACTTTCTAACCAATTCGCAGGGAAATAATGACTTTGGCTCAACAGTGCAGGAACAGCACAGTTTTAGGAAAAGAAAGATACAACGGGACTAGTTCCTTTCATCATTAATACAGTTTTCTACTAAGTTAGGCACTAGAGAAGGACTAATATTTTGACAGTTAAGCATACAGTTCAATTCCTGGTATCTCCAGTTAAATCCGGGGTGAACCACTGGGATTTCATGAAGACCCTGTATGAAAAAAGCCAAAACAGGACAGCACAAACTCCCTTAGGAACAGCCCTGTCCAAAATATTATGACATTATTTATTTATTAAATTTAAGTATATAGTACAAGGAGATTATGTTGTAGAATAGAACTTCCAAGTATGTGAAATATACTAATAAATCATAGTAGAGATTGGCACAATGCTCTCTGGCTATTTTTAAACTAATAACTATCTTGCCATAGATCACTGTGCACATTATGCGGAGTCTATAAATTGGTACCTCTTATGCATAATCAATAAAGCTACATCAGACTGTTAGAAAATCATCTTCAGATATATTCAGCTTCTTCCCCCTCCTCCTCCTCCTCCTCCTTCCTTCCTTCCTTCCTTCCATTCCCCTCCCTCCCCCCTCCCTCCCCCTTCCCCCCATTTCTTTTTGGTCAATTTCTCCATTAGGACTATTTGCCAACATTGTTGAATCCACAATGACATTGAAATATTATTCCCTTTTTCCAAGGAGCGGTTATACATTTGTCTAGCAGCCACTAACAAAAATATTATGCAGCAACTTCTTATTTGTTTCCTCACAGGCTGAGAATGAGGCTAACCAAGGGCCTAACACAATATCTTGATTAGTTACTTTTCTATTTCAGTGAAAAAAATTACCCAAACCCAACAAGATAGAAATAACCTAACTTCATCATGAACCAGTTAATTTATAGGTATGGTGTGGAAATGCGTAAGGCTGCTAAATCACAGCGAGAGTGTCTTGTTTTTCAACTGGTGATGGAAGAGGTGGGAGAGAATCAGACGTGGTCATCCTGTACATTTGCAGTGGGATTCAGCAGTGGGCAAGGAGAGGAACCTATCACAAAATAGCAAAGCAAAATCTTTCTCCAACAATGACTATCACTAAGGTGCATAATGTTCTGCCAAAAATCTTCCTTCTCCCATGAAAGAGGCTTCTGTTTTATTCTTACCCCATTCTCAGAGTACTTTAGGATTTCTTTTATAATATTGTTTTCCTTCTCTTGCTGAATAATGATGCCATTTTTTTTTTCCTGCAAAGATGGGATTTATTTTATTCTCTAAACTAATTGGTTGGGGGAGATGGGCGGCATGCAAATTTAATAAATAAATAAATGAAATAAATAAATATTGATTGGGCATATGATTATTTCATGCATTTGTGGGTGCAGTGCTTGCTTTATCCAGTGGCATTTGTCTTTCTCTGCATTGAGTTGTATTGTTCATTCCCAAAATTGTAAGAAGGGAAATATCCCTTTTAAATGAACAAACAAAATGTATTTTGGAAAACAACACGAAGGCATTTCCACCTTTGAATAAGATTCACATTGCCTGCAAAACCAAGACTTGCAAAGCAAACCTTAACATATGGTTTCGAATTGTGGAAAGCTTTTTTTCTTTTTTAAATCAGATAGAATGACAAATGAATTATCTGCTTTGATTGCCAAATTGCATATTGAATGGACTATGCTTTCAGCCTGGCTGAAGCAAACTCAGCTTAATTGATGAATCACACTGAAATCTGAAAATACTGATTTTTGCAGGTGGGAAAATCAAAAAAGGTGGCAGGGTTAATGGTTTTGCCTGAAGTGGTACATCATGTCAGCTGTGAAGGGCTGGAAACAGAAGAGGAGGATTCCAGCTTTCCATCTCTCGGCTCCCAACTCATTTGGATTTAGGAGACTTTCCAATTTTTCCAGGTGCGCCTGCCTGATTGTTGCATAGTATAGCAGGCTTGCTAATGCAGCATGAGCTGAAACCCTGCATTTTCCTGCAAGGCGTGAGAGAAAAGGAGAGAGCCGGCTGAATGGATCTGAGGGCCCATTTTTATTCTTGTGTCTGTTCAGATTTGTAGTCGTGCCTTCTCAGAAAGGTCAAACAACGTATGGAAATAAAATACACTTGCAATGGAACCAGTGCTTAAAAAATGCCCACCCTGCTCTTATGCTCCCATGGAGACATAGATAAGGATGAAACCTTATGAAATCTTTATATTCAAATACTTTTGGGGACCTGAGAACATTTGGAAGATTGAGAGCAGGCCATGAGCACTTGCTCAAAAGAGCTACTATGGGGTGGGGTTTACTTATCCATAAAATAGCAACTATCAGGGCATAACAGGCCACAAACATCTGTTTACCAAGAGGCAAATTAGTAGGTTGCTCCCCACCACTCTGTCCAAACTTCTGGGAGACTCTTGACACTGAATCCATCTATTCATTTCCTCCGAAGGAAGACATAGTTTCAAGCAAAGCGTTGGCTTGTTGCCAGCTATAGTCCTTATTTTTGAATTAAGCCTTTTGAATTCATATGGGCAGCCCAGAGGCATGGTAGGAATGATAGGGGATGTTGGAGGAAGGTGCTTGGCTTTCCACCTTGTCAACTTCCTGCTTATTAGTTTATTTAAAATTGAACAAAAATAAAATTAAAAGTCCTGGTAAATGTCAAGGCTACTGGCACATACGTGGAATACCAGATCTGATTTCTGGCGTTATGAAATATATTTAGCTTCTGTGTTCTCTACTCTGTCTCCTGCAAATACAAACAAGGGTGTAGCTTCAACTGTGGAGCATGAAAACATAAGTAGCCAGAAGTAGCGAGGCAGTTCAATGGGAAAATACAAGAGAAAGGGTGACTCAGCACAATAAATAAAAATAGGAATAAACTTAGACATACCAGGAATGATAGAAGTTCATTAGCCAGAATTCAGGTGCAACATAGTGGTGGATATATGGTAAAAATTAAAAGATAGCATGAACTTGTCATGGAATTGTGATCAGTACCAAACTAAGCTTGCAAGTCCAGTCTTGATTTTCCCCAAAGATTTTTTTCAGGAACATTATTCTTGTGTGAATACATGGTGGCTGTTACTGTTGGTAAACAACTGGGTTTAGTTCATTGCAAATCTCCTATTTGCTCCTCTTTCCTGATTTACCAAAATTAATGGGTTAGATCTGTACTTTTCTAACATGTTCTTGGCATATATATCTTTTGGAGTTATGCAAAGCAGCATTACTCCAACCAGGCACTCCTCCTTATTTGACAGTATGGCATATATCTCCAGTCTCATCAAAGCACTGGGGGTGGTGGTGTGTGATTTTCAATCCCCGTAATTACCTCTACGAATATGGCTTCCACACATGGGATACATCTGCATAGAAGCTCAGTTGGTTGGTTGGAATGGTGTAGCCATTCCACTCTGATGATTATGAGTTGCAGTTTGCTTCGTTTCATTGAAGCACTTTGAAGACTCCCTATATTCCTAATAGCTTTCTAACGTTGGTTGCACTGCATTGTGTTATACTGAATAAACTATCTAGTTTCTTGTCAATAGCTGAAGGGCACCTATTTCAGTAAAGCAGTGAGATTTTTCCTTCCCAAATGTGGGTATTTGCCAAGGAAAAAGTAGAAGCTACAAAAGTGATTTCACTTCTACTAAACTTTTCCAGGAGTCTTGTTGAAGCATGCAATTTACAGGTAACATTCTCCCTACTCTCAACTCGGTTTTTGCTTTGCCTCAAGAGTTCCCTACACACAATCTGTTTCCTGCATCCAATGTCTTTCTTGCTTTCTGTCTGCCCAGAGACATTTGGAATATGACTACTACCACTATTTATTTTTTGCATTAATGAAATCCAGTCTTTTCAATGATTTTTTTCCTCCGTACTGAATTAAATATTTCATAGCTGAGGTTCAAAAAAAAAAAAAAAACACAACTGGGACAATTTCAGCCTCTTAAGTGTTTCTGTGATGATTGCAAAGGAGGCGCTTATGTGAAAAACAGTGCAGTGGAACTGGTCACCCATGAAGATTTTCTTTTTTCTTCTTCATAGCAGATTCCATAAGATAGTTTCAAAATTGTATTCCAAGGAAACTTGGGAGTTCTGTAAGTTCTAGTGAAAAGTTCATGAATGGAAAATGAGGCTCTCTAAAAGTCAGATTGCTCTGGGTTACAACTCAGCATGCCTGATGAATTGTTCCCTTTTTATAGACAATAAGATGGCTAAAATTCTGGGAAATATAATTTCAACATATCTGGAAAGCACCAGGTTGGGAAAGGCTGATTTAGAGCATTGGTCTTTGGCCTAGATTGCACTTTGAAGGGACACTGCCCATTCTGGCATCTCATCATGTCTAGTTTAGGGGAACAATATACTTTCTGATCTGCCATGCAATTCTGAGAAGTTTTTTTTTCCCTCTGAAAGAGGCTTACATCTTTCTATATGCTTAAGAAGTTCTCATTTTTCACTGTGGCATTTTTGAGTAATTATTGGAAATAGCGGAAGGTCCACGGCTGGCATTGCTTTCTGTTGTACACTTCCCATCACTCTGAAGCTTCTCTGGCTGCACAATTCTCTATTTGCAAAATCCCAGGGGACAAATGTCTTTATGCTGTCTTCCCTAGGGATTTAACTGAAGCACAGGAAGCCAGGGAGGGGCGGACCTTTGGAGAGAGGATTGCGTTGTTATTGCATAATAAGATATTCCAACATGCTTCTTGGCCATCTCTTAACTAAGCACGTGCAAGAGCACCACACTCAACTCATAAGCATTTCATCCAATTGTTCACCTCTTCTGAAATAAATTTCAAAAGGAAATTCTGTTTCATAAAATAAACAGAAAGCTTGCAGGTTGCCCCCCTCCATAGCACTAAATAATTCAGTTACGTCACGCAGGGGGTGTTCCTATGCATGTAATAGGCATTCTTGACTTTAGCATAGAGATCAGAAGGCAGAATATCATGATATGAGTGGGAAAAGGCCGCTCAAATTGGTGGAAGTGATCACTAAGAACTGTAGAACTAGAGGAAGCTGCTATTAATCTGTGCAGTTTAATGTTGTCATTAATGTGTGTCAGTAGCTCTCCAAGTTTCCATACCTGGAGTTGCTGTGAATTAAATGTGAGATATTCTTAATGCAAGGCCTGTATTCCACAACACAACTGTAGTCCCATTAAAATGACTGTTACTAGATGGCTTGAATTAGCAGTACACATTTTGAAAGGGAAAAAAATAAATACTCCACAACAGTTGGTATTTTTCAATCGTTTCAAACTTTCTTTCAGATGATGGAAACATGAACTTTCACTTGGAATAGAATCCAGTTTTGCTGGGCATTAAAGTTTTACAAGAATATCCATGATTCTATGTGTGTGTTTTGAGTTTTGGTTCCAGGTATCTGCTTCAAACATAAAGTACCTTTTCAACTTTTATTTGCATGCTTTTAAAATTTAAGCCACAGGCCGCATGCCAAAGCTTCTCCCAGTAAATTTCTGATCTGCCCACATTTTTGTACTCATGGTTTCCATATGAAAATGCTTAAATTTTTGAGTTTTCAGTCAAAGTTGGTTACTGCTACCTTGACACATCCTGATACCTTATGATCCCATATATCTGTATCTTCATTTTTCTCCCTGTAAGACATGTCGGATTGATTTGCCCTTCGCAGCAATGCCCCAAATGCACCAATCAATTCTTGCCACTCACCCAGGTAGGTATAATGAAAGCGTGCAAAGGCTTGTATTGGAAAGTTAAAAAAAAAATACTAGTATACCAGTGAGTCCTCATAAAGGCGCAAAAATAGTGTTCACAAAATCCTGTAGTGAATATCTGAGCTCTGCGTATAGGGAATGATTACTCACAGAATAATTGCCAAGATGGGGAAGCAGAATATGAAGTGGATGCTGACTTTTTAAATATGTAATTTGTAGGACAAAGGAGAAAGAGACACTTGATAAGTCTCCCTGGGTGCTGTGGCAGGTACAAGTGAGACATTGACCTATGTGTAGTTCCAGATGTTATTGCTATGCCTTTAATGGAACCTAATGAAAGTGGAGCAGGGATTATACGCCTTAGCTCTCCATGGTTCAGGGCCATTTTATGGATATAGTAGTCAATATAACAGAAATTAAACTAGAGGGCCAACAGTTTATGGAGAAATAAGCTCTGGCATTGTCGAAGGACAGAATTTAAAATGTTGTAGTAACATTTAACACATGTTGTAGTATAAACTAAAATTATCCATTGATAATTTCATTGCTCATGGTACATGTCAGCCTTGGGCTTTTAAAGCCCTACCTGATACTATGTTCTAGTAGGAAATAATTTCTCTATTTACTTTCTCTGTGCCTTGCTCCTGATAAAGGCATCAGAGCAGTATGGTTGGAATCTAGACCACAAGTTGCTAATGATTAACCACTAGCAATTTTGAAGCAGGAGGGAAACAAGGAAGAACAATGATTTCTAGAGTATATGCACATGAGTGTGTAAAAAATTTATATTATCAATTATATCTGCAATGTTGTAAATATACAAATGGATAAACTGTATATAGTGGCTGGATAGGGTAGTGTTGTAGCAGTTGGATAATGTAGTGGTTAGAGTGCCCCCCTTTGACATGCAAGACTGGGGTTTGAATCATGGCTGGTACCTACCTTACCAGTAGGGGTCCTTGGGCAAAGATCCCCTAACACTTCACATGCCTATCTCAGATATGAGAGTGACATGGAACACCTGCAGCTGGAATGTCATTGCCACCCCCTCCATTACAGAGCACAGCAGCTGATATGAGGCATAAGATCATGGATAGCTAGAGTCAACTCTTGAGACTGATTATCAAGGCTCAGTGGAGAAGTATCATCAGATAGTATGCTAGAAGATGCCAATAGAGCCCTCATGACTCTTTTTCCAGAGGGAGGGGAGGTGTGTACTACTGTTCTTCTTGATCATGTAGCCAAGCATCTCCAGGATTATAGTGGCTGTAACATATAACAGTTCATTGGTTTGAGTTATGGTGGGAAATCCTACCAGTGGCTGGAAAGTGTTGGACTGAAAGCATTGAGGCACTGATCACAGCAGCACAAGAACAGATCCATAGAAGTAGGAGTCTACCACACTAGGCAGGACCCAAGGTGCAGACTGTGCAGAGAGGCCTCAGAGACAGTCCAACATATAGTGGCAGGGTATAAGATGCAGGCATGAACAGCATACACTGAATGGCACAAACAAGTAGCTGGCGTGTACAGGAACATCTGCACAGTATATGGGCTAGACCCTCCCAGGTCCAGGGGGGAGATTCCACAGAAGGTTGTGGAGAATAACAGGGCTAAGATCCTGTGGGACTTCCAGATCCAGACAGACAGGCAAATTCTGGCCAAGCAACCAGACATCATGGTAGTAGACAAGAACCAGAAGACAGAAGTGGTGATAGATATAGG
This sequence comes from Python bivittatus, assembly GCF_059951505.1. Lineage (NCBI taxonomy): Eukaryota > Metazoa > Chordata > Lepidosauria > Squamata > Pythonidae > Python > Python bivittatus. The sequence goes on along the minus strand of NW_028277125.1, from coordinate 12,474,137 downwards.
GTTGCCAAGTGACAGCAACATCAGGAAGAAGTACCAGGGTCTGAAGGAGGAACTGGAGAGGATGTGGAAAGGAAAAGCCAAAGTGGTCCCAGTGTAGGAGCACTTGAGGCTGTGGCTCCTAAGCTGGGAGAGTGGCTCCAGCAGATCCCAGGAACAACATCAGAGCTCTCTGTCCAGAAAAGGGGAGTGCTAAGAACAGCTAAGATACTGTGCAGAACCCTCAAACTCCCAGGCCTCTGGTAGAGGACCCGAGATTAAGGAAGACCCATACCATTCATAGGGGTGAGAGGTTTTTTTTTAAAAAAATACTTTATATGTTAAGAAAATTGCAAGTCCAGTTAATGGTAGTTATTTGATCAACATGCATCTTAAATTCATAAATGTCACCCCCCCTTCCCCCAAGTGCATCCAATCTCTTCTTCCACATTTCCTCTCTTTGACCTAGCATTTAGAAGATGCTGCTAAACAACTATCCAATGATGAGGGATGCTAGGAGCTCAGCAGCATCTGGAAGGCCATGTTCTCCATTCTTCCAATCCATATTTGGAGAAAATTATGAGTTCTAGCACTCCCATGTGAATTTTGGCTTTGTACAAGCACCAGGTAACACATTCCTAGGTGTAATGTATGTAGGAAAGATCTTGGGAGATGGAGCGAAGAGATGCTGCCTAGGGAATGGTCAGCTAAGAGACAGCATAGCCTGCAGCTGGATAGTGTGAGGAGCAAGAGGCTCAAAAGGGACCCTCCCTAGTTTCTCAGGCTGTAAAGGAGACAGCGGGAGAACTGTGTTTTCAGATTTGCAAGATTCTTAATGTAGCTTTACAATACAGTAGAATTAGCTTATCTGGTTGTGTTTCCTGTCTGGTCTAGTTAATTTGTCAATTCGCTCTTTCTGGAGAGACAACCCATCACTGCTCTAATTGTTCTTATTGCTAAGACCTTTCTTCTAATGTTCAACCAAATCTCCCCCCCCCCGCCCCCCGCCATATCTTACACTCATGAAACATAAAGCTGTCCTTGTAAGAACCTAGAACAGGTCTTTGTTCTTTCAGGTGCCCAAAACATGAAGGTCTTTGGAGGCTTTCATGAAGGTCTTTGGCGTTCAGTCAAATGCTTGAAAGCAGAGATACACTGAAAAAGGATCAGAGAAGGTCATCTGAAATAGCTATGTACTTTCATGCATGTATTCTGGAAACTGATGGGCTTGGCCTGGCATACACAGTCCATAATTATAACAGATGTAGCTCTGTATGACAGCACGTATTTTACATGTTCAAAATTACGCTTGTCAATCCTGGCAACTTAAATCAACTCACAGGACTATGAAAACTGTTTTGCTTGGACAACTGGAGTATAACTAGACATGGATTTGTGTGCATATATGCTAGTATAACTTTTTTAAGTACCAAAGAGTTGTTTCCATGACCTATTCATGCATCACCTCACATTAGATGTACAGTAATTTTAAATTAATTTTATGCCAGAAAGGGTAAATTGATAGGCCACAAGGATGCTGGATTTGGTCCAAGTGTTAAACCTAATTCATAGTCCGCACAGCAAGCAAATCTAGATTTCCAAGAAAAACTCTTGATGGAAAATCAGGGTTTATTATAGTGCAAAATGATATTGAGAAATGGCATGAATTGACTGAGGCAGCTAGTATATCCTCTTACTTTCTACTGAAAGCAACTTCTTAGTTTCTGCTGAATATTAAGCATTTCCTTTATTTATCTGAGAACATTCCCAGTGGGTTTTCTAAACCCAGTAGTATTTAATTTTTTTTTTATTTATCGTATTTGGATCGCTGCCCATCTCACAAGAGAGTGACTCTGGGTGGCGTACAATACTGAAGGAAAAGAAAAAACAGTAAATACATATAACACAGTCATAATTAAAAATTATGAAAATGATTAAAAACCACACAAAGCAAGAGAGGATGATATTAACTGCAATAAGGGAGCCCCAGGCCTGATCACACAGCCAGGTCTTGAGGGACTTGCAGAATGTTGGGAGGGATGGAGCTCATCTCCCTTCTGGGGGCAGAAGGTTCCACAAGGCGGGCGCCACAGCAGAGAAGGGCCTCCTCCTGGGACCCGCCAAATGTAATTCTCTAGCAGACGGGATCCGCAGGATGCCTTCTCTGCCAGATCTGATGGGACGGGCAGATGTAATTGGGGAGAGGCAGTGTATGTCTGCTATGACCGTTTTAAATTTTGTATTCCCTAGGCAGCAGTTTGCTATCTGGTTCTTCTTCCAGTGTTATATTTTGTTTTTAAACTTGTCCTATATGCTACCTTAAATAACCTAACAATTAGGCAACCTTATATTCCTTCTGTCCCCTTCATGGATCACTGCCTTGTCGTGGCGAAGGGGCTTGCGTAACTCAGTGAAGCCATCAGCTATACCGTGCAGGGCCACCCAAGACGGACAGGTCATGACAGAGAGTTCTGACAAAATGTGGTCCACTGGAGAAGGAAATGGCAACCCACTCCAGTATCCTTGCCAAGAAAACCCCATGGACAATGTTAAAAGGCTAAAAGATATGACGCCGGAAGATGAGCCCCTCAGGTCGGAAGGTGTCCAATATGCTACTGGGGAAGAGCGGAGGGCAATTCCAAGTAGCTCCAGAAAGAGTGAAGCGGCTGGGCCAAAGCCGAAAGGACGTTCAGCTGTGGATGTATCTGGAAGCGAAAAGAAGGTCCGATGCTGCAAAGAACAATATTGTATAGGTACCTGGAATGTAAGATCTATGAACCAAGGCAAGCTGGATGTGGTCAAACATGAGATGACAAGATTGAACATCGACATCTTGGGAATCAGCGAACTGAAATGGACGGGAATGGGTGAATTTAATTCGGGTGACCATTATATCTACTACTGTGGGCAAGAAACCCTTAGAAGAAATGGAGTTGCACTCATAGTCAATAAGAGAGTGGGAAAGGCAGTAATGGGGTACAACCTCAAAAACGACAGAATGATCTCAGTGCGTATCCAAGGCAAACCATTCAACATCACAGTAATCCAAGTCTATGCCCCAACCACTGATGCCGAAGAAGCTGAGGTTGACCAGTTCTATGAAGACCTACAACACCTTCTAGAACTAGCACAAAAAAAAGATGTCCTTTTCATCATAGGGGATTGGAATGCTAAAGTAGAAAGTCAAGGAGTAATCGGAATAACAGGCAAGTTTGGCCTTGGAGCACAAAATGAAGCAGGCCAAAGGCTAATAGAGTTCTGTCAAGAGAACAAGCTAGTCATAGCAAACACTCTTTTCCAACAACACAAGAGACGACTCTACACATGGACATCACCAGATGGTCAATACCGAAACCAGATTGATTATATACTTTGAAGCTAAAGATGGAGAAGCTCTATACAGACAGCAAAAACAAGACCAGGAGCTGACTGTGGCTCAGATCATGAGCTTCTTACTGCAAAATTTAGGCTTAAATTGAAGAATGTAGGGAAAACCACTAGACCACTCAGGTATGACGTAGATCATATTCCTTGTGAGTACACAGTGAAGGTGATGAATAGATTTAGAGGATTAGATTTCGTAGACAGAGTGACTGAAGAACTATGGACGGAGGTCCATAACATTGTACAGGAGGCAGCAACTAAAACCATCCCAAAGAAAAAGAAATGCAAGAAAGCAAAATGGCTGTCTGATGAGGCTTTACAAATAGCTGTGGAAAGAAGGAATGCAAAAAGCAAGGGTGAAAGGGAAAGATATAAGCAACTGAATGCAGATTTCCAGAGAATAGCAAGGAGAGATAAGAAGGCCTTCTTACATGAACAATGCAAAGAAATTGAGGAAAACAATAGAATGGGGAAGACTAGAGATCTCTACAAGAAAATTGGAGATATCAAAGGAATGTTTAGTGCAAAGATGGGCATGATAAAGGACAAAAAAGGCAGGGACCTAACAGAAGCAGAAGAGATTAAGAAGAGGTGGCAAGAATACACAGAAAAACTATACAAGAAAGATCTTAATGTCCCTGATGTCCACGCTGGTGTGATCACTGACCTTGAGCCAGACATCCTAGAGAGTGAAGTCAAGTGGGCCTTAGGAAGCATTGCTAACAACAAAGCTAGTGGAGATGACAGTATTCCAGCTGAGTTATTTAAAATACTAAAAGATGATGGTGTTAAAGTGCTGCACTCAATATGCCAGCAAGTTTGGAAAACGCAACAGTGGCCACGGGATTGGAAAAGGTCAGTTGATGGTCCAATTCCAAAGAAGGGCAATGCCAAAGAATGCTCAAACTATCGCACAATTGCACTCATTTCACATGCTAGCAAGGTTATGCTCAAAATCCTACAAGCTAGGCTTCAGCAATACATGAACCGAGAACTACCGGATGTACAAGCTGAGTTTCGAAGAGGCAGAGGAACTAGAGATCAAATCGCCAACATTTGCTGGATCATGGAGAAAGCACAAGAGTTCCAGAAAAATATCTACTTCTGCTTCATTGACTATGCAAAAGCCTTTGATTGTGTGGATCACAACAAACTGTGGCAAATTCTTAAAGAGATGGGAGTACCAGACCACCTTACCTGTCTCCTGAGAAATCTGTATGCGGGCCAAGAAGCAACAGTTAGAACCGGTCATGGAACAACCAATTGGTTCAAAATAGGGAAAGGTGTATGACAAGGCTGTATACTGTCACCCTGCTTATTTAACCTATATGCAGAGTACATCATGAGAAATGCCTGGCTGGAAGAATCACAACCCGGAATTAAGATTGCAGGGAGAATCATCAACAACCTCAGATATGCAGACGATACCACCCTAATGGCAGAAAGGGAAGAAGAACTAAAGAGCCTCTTGATGAGGGTGAAAGAGGAGAGTGCAAAAGCTGGCTTGAAACTCAACATTAAAAAAACTAAGATCATGGCATCTGGACCCATCAATTCCTGGCAAATAGAAGGGGTAGAAATGGAAGCAGTAACAGACTTCATTTATTTGGGCTCCAAGATCACCGCAGACGGAGACTGCAGCCATGAAATTAAAAGACGCTTGCTCCTTGGGAGGAAAGCTATGGCAAGCCTAGATAGCATATTAAAAAGCAGAGACGTCACCTTGCCGACAAAGATCCGCATAGTCAAAGCTATGGTTTTTCCAGTAGTAATGTATGGCTGTGAGAGCTGGACCATCAAGAAGGCTGAGCGCCGAAGAATTGATGCCTTTGAACTGTGGTGCTGGAGAAGACTCTTGAGAGTCCCCTGGACTGCTAGGAGGTCAAACCAGTCAATCTTAAAGGAAATCAACCCTGATTGCTCATTGGAAGGATCGATAATGAAGCTCAAGCTCAGATACTTTGGTCACCTAATGCGAAGAGAGATCTCTTTGGAGAAGACCCTGATGCTGGGAAAGATGGAAGGCAAAAGGAGAAGAGGACGGCAGAGGATGAGATGGTTAGATAGCATCACTGAAGCAATGAGCATGAAACTGAGCAAACTCAGGGAGGCAGTGAAGGACAGGAAGGCCTCGCGCAATATGGTTCATGGGGTCACGAAGAGTTGGACGCGACTTAACGACTAAACAATGGGATTGCCCCAAAGGTGCCTATAACTATTGGCACTACCTTTGCTTTCTGTTGTTGTTGTTCTCCTCCTCCTCCTCCTCCTCACTTTCAGCTCACTCCTAATTAGGCCATGGAAACTGCTTGAAATTCTAAGACTGTGTGTTCTGGCATCCTGCTGCATTTTTTCCCTGCTCAGTTATAATGCTACATGTGTTTCTTTTTCTTGTATGTCAAAAGTTTTGAGACGTGCCTTTCCCCACAAATACTGAGGACTGTCAAGGCATCAGGCTAAATAATGCACCTTTGATTCTTCCCAACTTTCCTCAATGGGAGGGGGGAGGTGTTTCTTTTGGGGTCATGGCTTTTAGAGGAAATGCTTGTTTCAAGGACTGCCTTCCTTCTGTGATCTGTAAGCTAGTTTGAACAGCCTTCTGGGGGTGGGGGTGGGGAATGTAGTGAATGAAGGAATAATAAATAAATACCCATGCTAAATAATATTGAATATTATCCTTCCAGCTCTGGGTCTTTAAAAAAAGGTCATCTGTTCTTTAGAAGTGCTGGCAGGAAGATTTTTGGTTTTTTTGTTTTGCAACATTTTTCCAGCAGTTAGTTCCCTCCTCCCTCCCTCCCTTCCTCTGAACATGAAGGTTAATGCCTATCAATGCTCCCTTTTTAATCCTAGGCAAACACTGTGGGCCAAGACTTCATAACTGGCTTGGATTGCAGTTTGATAAGTAGGAGGACATGTCTCTATCCAGTACTGTCTCTCTTTTCCCAAAGTTAACCTCATTCTGGTAGGGACAGCATTTTAGCAAGGTCCGCATCTCCCTCCCTCCCTCTTTTTATCATCTAGAATATTGCAAGCGCATAAATCCCTGGGAAATGTACTTGTCCAAGATGTCAGAATCTGTTTGATAGACTCATCCTGGTTCGTAACTTGTCTTGTACTGTGCACTTGAGTGTCGCCTAAGATGCTTGCACAGCCGCCAAATGAAATATCAGTGTATTTCCCAAGTGGTGAGTAATTCAAAATGGCATAGTTGCAGGATTTCCAATGTCTCAAATTGCTGTCATAGGTAGAATTTATTATTATTAATGCCTGGCAGAGATATTCTCCTACACTTTTTTCTATCTGCCCTCATTCCATTAGATGAAAGAGAATTTCCTTCTGAAATTGTTTTAAAAAGAAGATTGGGACTTGCTTCTACTTATTCACTGACAAAGTAGCAAGTGGTGTATATCCTGTTTTTCACTGCACAGTTCTAGCAGTTGGCAAACTGCCTGGCTTCCCATGATTCAATTAAATCCCAGAGGATCAATCATGAAGGCAATCCTCCTATTGGGCTTTCTCTATAGCAGTGGTACCATCAGTGATAATGGGCAGCTTGTCCTTGAGAACTTATTGGAAGAGTTCTTCTTCCATTAGATAAATCTGAAAAAAATGAAAGTTTCTCCACTCCCGTGTTTGGTGGAAAATTTCAAACTTGTGTCCAGTTGTATTAGAGAACTTTAACATAGATACCCTGTTACACTGAACATGTGACAACTTGTGCCTGGTTGGTATTGTTAGCATTATCATTGTCATCCAAACCTACAGATTCACATGGCCTGTGTGGCCTCACTTGTCATGTAGAATGAAAATGTTATATCTGCTGGGAGCAGTTATAGGTAGATGGCTTGTCTCCTGATTTAAAGAATATTGCCTACTATCCTGTGAGTATTTTCCCAAAGGGGTTTATAATAGTACAAGTCTCCTGTTGCATCTGAAAGAACTATTACATCACTCAGACCTTTTGAAATGACTATAATAGTTGTAAGAGGCTGAAATGAGCTGGTATATCAGAAATCCTAAAACTAATGCACAGATATGTACCACTCTTGAGTGCTAGTAATTATTTATGATTTGACTTCAGAAAGCTTAGTGGGGAAGGGGGAATCTATAGGTTCAGAGCAAAAAAACCCTATCTTCTTTGCTCATTCACAGGATAATTTGATCGGAAAGTCACTGAGCTATAAATACACAAAATAATGGAATGGTATTTTCACATGGCTTATTGTAGAGTTGAACTAATTTTAGCTTGCTTTATCCAAGCCTCTCATTTCTGCATCCTCCTTCATTTTTCTCTATTGCTGTGTTTTTCTTTCTCCCATTTTTTCTTTTCTTTCCATTCAGAGACAATATATTTTTTATAGTAACTTTATTAAAAATTACAATTAGAAAGATAAAAACTAATACAAACTAAAAAATAAGAATAAAAGAATAAAAAGAAAAAGAAAAAATAGAGGGTGTAGAAAAAAGAAAGAAAATAGAAAAGAAAGAAAAAATAATATAGTAAAGAAAAAGAAAAGAAATATATAAAGAAATGATTTCCTCCTTCATCACAAGTATAATCAATTTTAGTAACTTATCACCTTCTCTTAAAATACAGCAAATGATCTCTTCTTCCCATATCCCATCTTTTATCAACAAACAAATCCTTAAAGCCTTGTCATTTCAATCCTGATCAGCAAAAGTCCATTAAGGATTTCCAGAGATAACAACATACAGGGGTACCTCGGGATACGAACTTAATCTGTTCCGTGACTCTGGGCGTATCCCGAGTTGGTCGTAACCCGAAGGAAATTTCCCCATAGGGTTCAATGTAAATCCAGTTAATCCGTTCCGCCCTCCGAATTTGGTCGGACCCCGAAGCAAATTTTCCCATAAGGTTCAATGTAATTACCGTTAATCCATTCTGGCGTCGGCGGACCACGTGTCAGGGGCGGGAAAATGGCCAGGCGCGGTGCGGCGTGGCGGAAAAATGGCCGCAGACCACGTGTCAGGGGCGAAAAAATGGCTGTGGACCACGTGTCAGGGGTGGAAAAATGGCCGCGGACCACGTGTCAGGGCGGAAAAATGACCGTACCCTGAGGCGGAGTTTGCACATCAAGGTAAATTTTTGCGGCCGGAGCTGGTCGTAACCCAAAAAGTTCGTTAGTAGAGGCCTTCGTATCCTGAGGTACCACTGTATCTAATTTAACCTTGATCAAATAAACCAACTTTATATTCCCTCCTTTTATTTCTAACCATCTTTAGTCCCTTCAAATAATGCCCTAGAACTTGATTTCTTTTCATTTTTTCTTTGTCCCTTTTTGTAAAATTCTTAAAAGTTTTAACATGCCTCTTTTGTAAATCCAATACAGGGAAATTATCCAGGTCACTCTTGGTTTTTTATTTGTATATCCCTTTTAATTATTAAGACATCAGCTGGTTTCTTTTGTATGTCCAGGGTAGCATCTTTTTCCATATCATCCCTATAGCTTGTCATTTTTAAATCCAATTTCAGATCAGTCTCAATCTTGTCAAGTAAAACTCGTTCCTCTTCCAAAACATCTTTTAGACGCAGTCTATCTATAGAGGCAGACACTCTTAAAATTAACTTCTGGGTCCATTGTTCAAAAATATGCTTTAATATGTACAACTTAAAATATTTTGCTTCATTCTGTATTAGTAAGACAAAATTAAGTGTTCTTCTTTAATTGTAATCTTTAGTTCCTTTAGTTCCCTCTAGTGTCTAACCTTCAAAGTCCCATCCTATCACATTCTTAAAAAAAAAAAAAAAACTCAGAACAAAAGCATTTTCCCACAGGAAGGATTCTTATAATTAATTCCAAAATCTTTTTTGAAATCCATCTGAACCCTTAGTCTGTTTATAACTTTCCAAAATCAAAGTTCTAATCACCCTTTTGCTATTTATTAGAAAAAAAAAAATGAAGTCCTTAAACCTGAATTTAAAACTTCTTTTGCTAAGGACTGAAGGAAACTCACCAGTGTTTTCAGATTTGTTGATCCAAAGTTTCCTAATAGCTGAAAGGCAGTTAACAAGCAATTTCCAAAATTGATTAGAAAAGGAAGTATGCAAACCCAGTGTCCTTATAGCCACCAACCATGGATTGAGCAAGTTGCCTATTCCCTTACTTCCCAGAGCTCTAAACCCGCCAGAGACCACTGGCTTATGGTCTCCTCATGAGGAGCAACTGTATGGAGCACTTGTGGGCAATTTGGCTCTGTTTTTAGTGGCGCCATCTTCAGTTCACCATTTCTTCCTCAGAAGCCTATTCAGAGGCAATATTTGTGTCTGTGTCTGTGTGAGTGTGTGCAAATTAAAATCCATATGACATTGGAGCAAAATGTTAAATAATAGGAAGCTTGCATGCAGATAGTCCTGCTATTTAAACTACTGAAAAACTTTCTTGCTCCTCCTCTCAGCAGTTACACAGAAAGTTGCAGAGTGTAAATCAATGCTTGGCTCATTGACACATTATTCTCCAATAGATCATAAGAACATAAAAAGAGACCTGCTTGAGCTGGCATCATAAAGAATGTCAATTCTCAAATGTCTATTAAGAAGTATTTGGTAGCATGAAGCCTCTATACATCATGTTGTAAACATTCCAGCCAATCCAGACACCAGTGTGCCATAAGTTTCTTTCTATCCCCATAACTGATTTGGAACAAGTATTCCTAAAATGTCACTTCCTTTGAGATCAAAAACAATCACAACTGGACACTGAATCATGTGTTGGAAACAGCAAACACATATCTTTTTTTCTTCTCTGCCCCTATAATGCTTGGATTTACAAACAGTATTGTTCCATGTGTGCTATCCATAGACCACATTCAAAAATGTTGAACTACTTTTTGTTTTATTTCATTCTGAGAGAAGGAAGGGAGGGTTTTGAGGGCAGAGTGCAACCTTTAAAAGGGGTGAAGCTTCCTAATGACTGGGTAAGTCCAATTTTTTACTGGGTTTGCAGTTTTTAAAGAATGTTATGGGTGCCTTGTCTCTGCAAGGGTGCTAGGAGGGCCTTGTCTCTATATCACTAATACCCCAAAGTTAAAAAGGATCCTAAAATGTTGTCCCTTCTCACTCTGGTAATGTCATAATATCATCAGCCAATGGCTCCCAAAGCCTTCAGGCAGGGAAGAAGTATGGCCCCTAGGCTGAAAGAGGCTGCCCATCTGTGTTGCCATAACAACACTATTCCAATATGATTGGTAGCTTATATTCAATGAAATAAACTGAACAACTCTTCCTAAATGCTCTGGGGATTAGCTTTGAACTCCTCCACATTTCCAACCCATTGTATTGATAAACCTTTAGGAAATATCCTAAAAATGGAGGGTTTCGGAGAGTGTGCACCATCCCTGATTTCTACTCTCCTTCTGCCTCACCAAGTCAACTTTCCTCCCTTAGTGGGATGGCTCCATTTGGAACTGGGCAGTGAAAAAATAGCCAGCAGGAAAGAAGATAATAGCAGCACCATCCTGACATGATCCACTGTAGATCAGAAACTGAGAATGGAAGCCTTCAGTCCTAGGCTTTTGCTACCTTCTCCATACTACTCCCCCCAATAGTGGGTAGAAAATGGGGAGGATGCTTTAGTAACTAGGAGGAGCAAATGAGGGAGAGGTAAAAATTCCTCTGAGTATGAAATTTATGCAAATATAAGTCTGTATGCAGGATTGCCTGAAAGGCTTTCAAGTCAATCTGTAGAGGCAATTGTTTAACTAGTTTATAACTAGTATAACTACTTTAACTAGTTAATAACTACTTTATTTCTGAACCAACTTTTAGTTACCTTTCAAAGGACCACCAGGTCCCTAAATCTATCAGTGTCACTTGGAACTACTTCCAGATAGGGTACAGATCTGATAATGAATCCAGTTGACCTCTCCAACTGCAGTCTGAGGATTTTGTCAATGGGAATTTCCATTTGCAAGCAGTGAAGGCCACTGTGAAAGCAGTTACATTTTGCCGAATTATGTTGCATCAGATGTTTGGTGTGGTAGTTGGAGGGGATGCATGACTCACCTCAACTCATCTCACCTTACCTCTGAGTTTCTGGTCTTCTGATATCATGGTGGTTAGACATCCAAACTGGGTAAAGTGTCCCAAAAGCACATAAGCATCTGAGCAATTTATGAGAATCAAAACCACCAAAACACTCCCCCCCCCCATTCGTTTTACAAGCACAGATTGGCTGGGACATTTTGGTGCTCATCTCTTGCCCAGGAAAATCAAGTTCTGCCAACTTGCATAAAAATAAACTAATGTCCTAATACCTTAAAGTGGTCAGAGCAATCTGGTCACACCCTGTTTCATTTTAGTTGTAAAGTCACATTTGCTGAGGAAATGTGTACCTTTTGTGGATAATTAGACTCAAAAGATTACCGTGTTTATCCCATATGGTTTCCTCTATTTTCTTGGAAATCATTTTTTTTTCAAAGATTTCATGAAGTAAAATCTCGAAAAACTCTCCTTAAACCATTTATATCATAGCATATCTTATTCTGAAATGTACAAGGTCCTAGAAACTCTAATCCTAACAGATCTATTAATATTTCAAAATTAGTTTAAAAGAGTTAGCAAAAATGTTTGCTTACTCATTAAAGTGGCAAATTAATACCATTATTCCTTTTTTCCACCCATTTCCTCCTGACTCATGTAGAACCTGTGGAGAAACATTTTTTGTTTAACACTGGCCTTAAAAATCAGTTAGACTGATGTATGTATTGCCATGTCCTGAAAGAAGGAAAGGTACCTGTTCTATGCTGTTGACAAAAAGCCTGTAATGAAATTACCAGAAATTGAGCTTTAATGGAAGAATATTTTATATCATTTCTATTTTTGATGTATGGCAAGGAACAGAAGTGGGATCTCCTTATATCAGAGGTGGGCAACTTTTTTGTCATCTTCAAAGCTTCCTTTGAGCGCATCATCAATTTTTTGCAGCATAATTTTCCAGTATTTTGTGATAGAAAAATCACAGTCGCACACAGACCACATACCCACAAACAGGGAGAGATTAATACCTTTTAAAAAACAAAGTCTAATAAAACCCTCATAAAAATATAAAACATTTCAATCCCTTTCATAACACATCACGGTAATTCTGTTGATCATGAAATAAAGAATAATCAACATTAAGAAATCCATATTTCCAGGTCAAGCAAAATTTTATACTAGTTGCAAGCTTTCACATTTCATCAGGCAAAGTTATTAAAAACTAGAAAAAGGTGGGAAAATGTTTGGTTCAAACAATGAGCCATCCCATGTATTTTTTGAGGGGGGGGGGAGGCTGTTGTGTTTTTTGTTGCCTGTGTGTATTTTTGTCCAGGATGCCTGTGTAGATTTATGTTTTTAACTGTTTTTTTTTCTTTTTTTAAAAAGTTTTCTGTGCCATCAGAGTTGGGTGGCTATAACAAATTTGATTGATTGAATGAATGAATAAATAAATAAAGTCCCTGGACTAGCTGAATTCTTAAATGGAATGAGAGTTTCAAGAAGTCCATTGTGAATGTTATGTTATGCATATGGTGACCATGTTTTCTTGGAAAAAAGAAAGGACAAATCTGAAAGAGGTTCAGGTTCAGGTTCAGGTTCCCCCTGAAAAAGGGGCAAATATGAAAGAGGTTCATAAGGATAAAAATAATAATAATAATTGTTTATGTTTATAACTTCAGCTTTACAAAGGAATACCTTTACAAAGGAAAATTGAAGAGCAAAAACAAAAAAACCAAAAAAACCTCTACAAAAATGCATCTAAAATCAAACAGTATATGTAAATTTATTATAAAAAGACAATTCCATTTCCGTATTTTTCATATGACTGTGAAAGACTGTATTAAGTGGTACGATTTGTACGGTAACAGTTAAAGGACAAAAGTGAGCTTTTGAAAAATAAATATATCTAAAGGACAGCTTTCTGAAATAAAGGACCGTGCTTTATAAAAAAGGACCTAGGGTCACTGTAGTTATGCAGCATGTCCAAAGTGGACTTGAATTACAGCATAGGCTGTCCTTAAGGATGTTGGGAGCAAGATATGGGAGCATTTGATTTTTTAAAGCACTTCCTCTGCGTATTTGACCCACCCAGTTTGCTGTATAGAGTTTACTATAGCATACTATGCCCAGTGACATATATTCAAATCTCCCAGCATACAGTGCGTGTATCACTCAGCTTTGTAAAAGAGTCATAAGTTGAATGTTATGAGTTATTCTTGCACACATTCACGCATTTCCACATCAGAAAGCAAACTAGCAATTTTGCTGATATTGCAGCTTATTCTCCCTTGTTCTTTCTCAACTTGTGAAATTACTTGTAAAAGCCATAAAGCCTTTTGTGTCATTCATAAACAGTAAAAATGTTATATCATATACTTTTGACTTGTTGATAATGCTATCCTTAGCCCGAAGCACTGAAAAGAAAATTATTCCTGTTCCATATTTTAATTATGCTATAAACTTGGGGCACTAGCTATTGATCTTCCACATCTGGCATAAAAAGATTGCTTTTTTCTCATCACATTAATTCAAACATATTAGAGGAACTTGAAGGAACATGTGAAAATCAGAGCTTCCTTTTCAGAGAAGAAAAAGATATGATGATGACAATGTTCCTTATTTTTATGCTTGGTTCTTATTATTGGTTTTAAATAGTTATCTGATAACTAGCTAATAATATGGACATACTAGTTCAAATTAATATATTACAATACTATGTCTTTATTGACTGAGGAACAAAACATGTAAATAAAATGTATGTACCAAATTCTGATAATGAAATGCATATCAGATCATCTCTCCATTTTTTCCCTAAAATCCAGTGATCAGGATCTGCAGGAATCATGGGGGAAGCTGTTCTAGAAAACTAGAGCAACTTTTGAAAAGATCTTGCTCCTTATTTTGTTTGCCAGCTGATATATTGGTCCTTCTCTAACATTTCAAAAGGTCAGTGCAAGCAAGCAATTGGGTGACCCACGAGGGTCCTATTCCTCATATGTCATGAAGAGAAGAAAAAGAGAAAACAGGATGCTAGAAAAATAAAAAGAAAGGAGTCTGTGTGAATGAGTAGAAATGGAAAGCTTCTTCTGGCTTTGGTCATGTCACCATGTTTTCAGCCCTACCCATCACTGCCATGTAATACACTGTTCCCAAGCAGATTTTTTTCTAGAATGTAGCCCTTGATTGAAAAGGTTGCCTATACTTGGTCTAAAACCATATATAGTTAATGAGCAGAGGTTCTCACTTTTCCCCCACCTTCCCAGTTTTCACGTATTAATCAGTTCTTTATGAATAGAGCTTATGCACATGTTGAGTTCTTTAGAAATGGGTGATATATAAAGCCATGTTAATCAATAAATACAAGTTGTTTGTATTAGCATATGATCTGGGACCTGACTATTCTACTAAAAGCAGCTCATGAGAGCTACTCAGAATCAACCCTCAATTTAGTGGCATTTCCACAACGATTTGCCCAGGCTGAGCTCTGACTTCCAATTTTGCATGAGAGGAAATTCGTAGCATCACATTATTTCTCTTGGCTGTTTAAAAACAGCAATTAGCCATTTCATGTTCAGAAACAGACATATTATCAAAATGAATGATTGAATGAATGAGTGAATTGATTAGGATCCTTCAACTGAAGAAGTTTTCGACCAACAAAATTATCATAAAATTACAGCTGGAAACTTCAACAACAATTGACCCATTTGTGAACATTTTGTTATATCACAACAAGCCTCATTACTAGCTGAACTGAATGCTAAGAGACTCAGAAACAGAACCCTAACATCTTTCAGATAGCATATAACAAAGCTTAATATTGCAACAAAGGAACTGCTTAACAGAAGGTAAATAAAGATCCAAGGCTTGTTTTCTTTTACTGTTCTCAAATTAACAGTAGTACTATTCCTGTACTTTGGTTTTTCCAACATTGTGCATAGCCACATGGTAAGATATATTTTATTGGTGAAAATATACAAGTAACTGGGGGTATAGCTGCAATTTAGTGAAATTAAATGGGTATCTATTTGCCAAGAATTAAGAGGTTCAAAAAAACAAGAAAACATACCTTTTTTCTATGAAATTGTGGTTTCATTTGAAAATGAAACTGGAGCAACAATAGTAATTATAACAACAGCAATGCATTGTACAAGATAATTAACAGCCTTGAACCAATATAGCTGCAACCGGGACTTTCTGTGGGTTCATTAGATTTCATGGAAGGCACAGTGCAAAGGATGTTCTTTTGGGACACACACACACCCTTATTAAGAAAATGCATCAAAAAAAGCAAGCTGATTTTGATTTCATCACATACCTTAGCAAAAGTTTTACTGCTAAACAAGGCATCTCCATGCCCCATTCTGTTCCTGCTCACAGGTTTAAAAACACATTGCAACAGAACTGTTTTCTCTATACTCAAGAATGCAACTGAAGTTTGCTCTAACTGCATGTTATTTGAAGCTATACAGTTGAACTAATTTATGTACTATTTCTCCTTACTTGACTCACATTCTGTTTTAAAGATAAAGAAAGACTAAATGTATTCTAGCAGCCACATTCTCTGTCATACTGGCACAAGTTTCCTCCCTCAACTCTGGCTGATAGAACATTTTATATTCTGCCATCTTCAGTCCCAGAAGATTATTTGTGAAGAGTAGACAAGGTTCTCTAACACATCTTCATCTTAGCTTCAGTGAGTGTTCTTCCACATCCTGAGATCTCTCTTCAGCCATCTTCTCCAGAAAAAGCCTTTAGCACTGTAACACTGCCCAGTACAATTCAGGATTACCAGTCATCATAGCTGTTTCCTAAAGCAGCCTTCAGCTGTTGCCACTGCCTAGATCATTAAAACCACCACAAAGTTCATATTTTGTGTGTATTCTTCTGATGACCACAGGAACATCACAGTTTTGCTGGCTCAGATCAAAAGTCTGCCTAGACTGGCATCTTGTTTCTTACTGTGCTTGGGCATGTTTCATGAGCGGCAGAGTCTCTAGCTGACAGAGATAGACATGATTTACAAGTGATTGCAAAGAGGAGATCTTATCTCACCAAAGCAAAACAAACCAGCAGGTCACTGGGTGGAACCAGCAGGTAGGTGGACCCATTGGCACATTTGAATGGGATTGTATGAATCCTGTTGGAACCGGCTTGAACCAGGAGTAATAGCTGGAATGACAGCCTTCTTTACAGCCTGAGTGATTAATGGTATTTCTGTATCTCTGCTGAAATAGGTTCTTCTTTGCAAGACTGAATACGTAACTTGCAATACTCTCTAGTGGTAAGTGAGGTAGAAATTGATTTATACTAGTTAGGCAAAAGCGTCAGCTCAGACACATTTCCACTGAACAGCTTGTGAAAGAATCTGCTAGGTCTTCTATACAACGTCCCCATCTACTTCCTCTGTGCCAGGTAGGACTTGATATATGCATCTAGGAATTCAACGTTCTTTTCTCCTTCGATGCTGTAAAATATCAAGGAAAGTAGTAGACATTTCCCAGGTGGCTGGTTTTGTAAAGAACTATAAGCAACATTTCAACAGGTACACAGTAAGCCAGTTAGGAACATGCAGAGTGACAATATGTGCTAAACAAGGCATATGATGAGTTTGAATGAAGATCCATAGGGAACCACCATGACTGGAGTTCTCAAATCTAGTGACCCAACATTTAGCAGGATGATCAACCTATGGAACACCATCCTTCCCCTTGTAGCCCTGCGATTTGGATGGCCCAAAACCTTTGGGCACTTCGAAAATCTTTAAAAACTTGACTTCTTCAGGCATTGGCCTGGGGTGTTAAGTGTATGGCTATAGGATTAAGGTATTTTTGAAGACCTTGGCTCCATTGAATTAATGTTATCATGGTGTCTATTTTTTTTTTTTTAAAGTAGGGATTTTATTGTTATGGTATTCATTTCACCTTAGCCACCCAGAGTTATGGAAGTGAGAGGGGCAGCCATATAAATAATTTAAATAATAAATAAACAAATCTGATAATGGTTGCAATGGAAGGGTTATGTATGCAAAAATAAATAAACTAATTAAAAAACCCAAACAATTGTTTGGTTGGATATGGGGAGCCAACTCATTTGACTCATGAGCATATGAGATATTTTTATATCTCATATATATTGTGAGTGGAAAATAACTCACAAAAATTCTCCCTTCCTATATCACACACACACAAAATGCTTGAGGAATTCAGAATTTGCAAATTTATATTTTCAGCAGTTTCTTCAAACCTCCTGGACTAATGTACAGATAGGAACATTATCATTTACCAGTTTCCACACTTCAAATGTGTTCCAATGGATTCTTGCTTATTTGTTTAATTTCATTTTAAAAATAACCTTTTAATGATATTTTGAGATTATAAGGTCGTTGGGAAAGAACATTCATTTTAAATGAATTTTCGAATTTCCTGTATGCTAACCAGGACTGACGTATTACTACAATTACTGCAGTATGATGTAAACCAATATTTTTTAAAAAGTTCCCTTTCTCTTTTTGTAATTCATAAAAATAATGTGGAAACAGGACAAAATGCATGAATGAATAAATGTGAAAGTGACATGGAGCAGAAACAGTTTGACTCATTCTTTCCTAACAAGCTCTTGCACTTTCTCTTTCTCTCTGTCTTGCATACATCCTCATATACATACTGAGGAATTCAGTCTTTGCAAACATCTGTTTTAAGCTGCCTTTCATAATGACCATCATTTCTAGAATTTGGGGTGGAGAGTAGGGGAAAGAGTCATCTTCTTATTTAAGGTTGAAAAATCTGTTATTTTGTCAACTTATGACAAATTGTCTAGAGATTTAAGTGTGTCCATCATCCACCTCTGCTGGTAGAGGATAATAGGGGGTGGGGGATGAGGTGGAAAACAAGCAAAGAGGTATTTTGTGGATCAGCTTGTGTTATTTCATCTTTCCTTTGTATTGTTTAAGTTTCAGTGAGTTGAACTTTGACATCTGAATAGAGCGAGATCCCATGCAAGCAATGAATCTCAGCAAACGTTAGTTATTTAATGTGCTGTTTGTGTGCCCTTCCTGAAAACCTTCCCAAACATCTTTTACAAGTATCTGAACCTCATATGTGAGAGTAGCATTTCCATTTAGCTGAAAAATGATACTGCAATTTAATTGTAAGTCACCCAGGATCATGAATGTGAGATGGGCGGCTGTATGAATCAAATAAATAAACAAACAAACAAACAAACAAACAGGGGACATTCATCAGTGTTCATAAATTTAATCTGTAATTTGTATATGGGTGAAATTTAGTTTGCATCCTAACATAAATGCGCTAAACAGATTATTCTTGCATGTATTATCAGAGTCAATTCCTTCCTTCTTTTTCATTTCTCTTTCCCTCTCATGACTTAATAATCCTGAAACATAAATGCTGTCTTCATTTTCAAAAGAAATTTATCACCATATGTCAATTTGTTGGGTAATACAACAGACCAGTTACTATAATGATCCAACTTGACATGATTTACATGCCTCTTGAAATATATTTTCCTGTGGAGTCCTTGGTGTTCTCTGAGCTTGGTTGTTTTCTTGCAGACGTTTCATTACCTGACTAGGTAACATCTTCAGTGCTGGAAGGAAGTGGGGTTTGCTCCCTGTTTATATACAGTAGCTTGTCCTGTCTGTGTTGGAGGGGGTGTTGTTTTTCTCTTGGTAGTTCCTAGGTTAGGCTGCTGTTTACTGCTTGATTGTTTGTCTGAGTTAGTAGTTCCTTGATTAGGGTATTGTTTACTGCTTGATTGTCTGGTGTTAATCCTGGTATTAATCCAAGTGTATCTGAGTGTTGATTGCTGGCAAGAAGGTGTTCTGATCTTTTGGTTTTCTTTTTATTGTCTCTTTTGAATAGTGTGTAAATATTGTTTATGTGCCTGTTGATGGCTGACTTGTCTGAGTACCAAGCTTCCAGGAATTCCCCCATGTTTTTAAATGTAGCTTGGTCTAAGATGTTGACAGTTTCCCAGTTGAAACTATGGTTGAATCTGTCCATGTGTTGTGAGATTAAGGAGTTTTCATCCTGTCTTCTGACTGCCAGCTGGTGTTTATGGATGTACTCTGTTAGTCTTCTGCCTATCTGCTAGCCTTCTTTGTGTAAGTGTTGCCTATGGATTTTTTTTAAAAAAATAAGTAATTATTATGGTTGTTTTTACATATTTAAGTGTTTTAATTGTTATATATTATTTATGTATTTATTTAAAAGATTTATATGGCCATCCATCTTGTAAAGCACAACTCTTGGCAGCTCACAACAAAAATAGAGCCAAAAACAGTTAAAAAAAAGATTATATCATTTTAAGATATTTTACCAAGAATGCAAGCAGCTTTGAAATTGTTTTTAGCATAAGCAGTTGTATAGTTATCAAATAAATAAATGGGTAACTTCTATACATTTTGTTGAAATACTTTCATTTTTCAGTATACATTCAGTAAAGGCAACTTCAGTGACCTCAGAAAAAATCCAAAGTCAGATTCACAAAGAAACCCTCAGTGGGAAATTGTGCAAGTATGCAAATGAAGCATATTACTGCAAATTATTAACTTGCATCAGTTACAAAATTATATAAATGTAAATTGGCAGAAATAATATAAAGGACATCAGTTATCCAGGCTATTTTGGAAACAATGGACTTTGTCTATTTGAGTGGGTAATTTTTATGTGTTGCATCCAAAGTCCACCAAACTCGAGGGTGTGCTATATCTACATTAAGTTCAACGCAGAGATTATAAAATAGTGTCCAAGTTTTCATGCTCTCCAATATTTTTCACTGATGCAACCTGAAAATATAATACTTCCTTAAATTTAATTTAAATGGGAACTGCTGGTGCCATTCTCCCAGCTTAGGGATACAGTCTCTGGGTGTTGGACTTGGGGTGGAAACCTCCATACATTGTGAGGAGCTTCTCTCCGAGTTGCCTTGATCTTAGCCTCCAACCTGTTTTTTTCGGGGTGGGTGGGGGGTACCACTGTAGCCAGGATTACAGTGGCTGTAGCATATAATAGTTCATTGGTTTGAGTTATGGTGGTACTAGGGATTGCTATTAGGGCTCTATTGGCTCTTATTATGTGATGGTACTTCTCCACTGAGCCTTGATAATTGGTCTTGAGGGTTGACTGTAGCTAGTTTATCCGTGATCTTATGCCTCATATCAGTTGCTGTGTTCTGTAATGGAGGGGGTGGCAGTGACATTCCCGCTTTAGATGTTGGCTGCACATCCAGTTGTTCTGGGTCTTCTTGAGTCCGGGATGTAATGTGTAGTTGGTCTATCTCAAGTTGTGAGCGCAGCTTCCTCTTCACTATGTTGAAGTGTTGGGTAACTAGCTGCTTCTCAGTTAGTTTGGATGTAGGTCTTTTGTCCATCCATAGCTCCCTTATATGCTTCATTAGGTCTACTGTTGTAGTAGCATTCCATCAATTCCAGGTTATCTTGTCTTGTCCATGTATGGTTTGTTCCAGTAGTCCACTTACTATCAGATTGTCCTGGTTCCCCAGCATCTGGCTGGACCTTGTTAATCTGGATGACGTCTGAGCCGACATGACTCTCTTAGTTCATGTCACTCTCATGTCCGAGGTAGGCAAGCGAAGCATTAGGGTTGGGTTTTTTTCCCCCCAAGGACCCCTATTGGTAGGTAGATACCAACCAGGTTTCGAACCCTGGTCTCCCATGTCAAATGATGGTGCTCTAACCACTATGGCTGCACTCTCTCTCTCTCTCTCTCTCTCTCTGTATGTATGTATGTATGTATATCCCTCCCCAAATTTTCTGGTTTTCCCCACATAAGAATTTAGAGGATAGAACATTGATCTAATACAAATATTGCTATAGTATAAGTAATATATTTTTCCAGAATGTAATCTACCTAAATTACAGTAGGTTATGGTTGATTTTTATTCATTTTAAAGCATTGGAATGAACTTGTCCAAAGACAAAACATAATTTCAAGATCTAATAACAGAAAATGCCTTGCAATAAGGATGAAATAACATCAGAAAAGAGTTTAGTATAGCACAAGATGGAGTATCTTATTATGGGAAAGCTGTTAAGTCCTCTTATTAAGTCCTGAAAAATAAGTTGTTGTCAAATTGTTGACATTTCTATCTATTGCTTTGCCTTTTGTGTTCAATTCATACTAATTTTAGGCCTTGCAATTTATTCATATGAACTGGTTTGAATTGAAATCTTACCTATCAGTAGGTAGGTATTTTAAGATTGTGGGCATAATGCAGTCACAATCTTCATTTTCTTTCAGTCTATCTTTTTGTATTACCATTTCTATAAGAGAGAGAGAGACAAAGAGAGACAGAGAGACAGAGAGAAGTAAATATTTAAAAATTATAATACAATGGAAGATAAAGTAGCTAAAGTCCCCTCTGTGCTTCTTGTTTTTTCAATTGTAGATGAAACTCCAGGGGTAAGGTAACAGGGTTAAAGTTTCACTGGCATCTGACCTGCAATTTTTAAAATGTTTCCAAATAGGAAGAGAGAAATATGAAGGGTTGGGTGGGGCAGATAGAGAGACTTTTTCCTACCTCATTCTTGGGGTGTTGAAAATTGATTTCCAATTTATTGTTTTTGAGAGTTTTTGAGATGACTTTATTATTGGTAAAGGAGATTGTTGTATATTTGCTTCTTAGATTTATATCCCATTTTTTCTCCAGGAGTTCGAGATAGTTTATATGGGGCTGTCTCTTCATTTAATCATATAGCAACTCTGTAACTAGGCTGACACCACTAGGTTGACCAAAAAGTGAGTTCAAATGTCCTAGCCCAAAATCACACGGCTACAGCTGCTGTTATCTATTACACATCCTTTTCATCATTTGGAAATTTGGTTTGAGTCTGAAAAATGTCAATGGAAAGTGTATTCCTTCATTATATTTTATCAGGGTATTACCCAGATGTGAATATAAAAATGTGAACACAAAAATGAGATGTCAGAGAGGCTGCAGAGATTGTTAAGCAATGAAAGGCAGGACATATCCATGCATCTTCGTAAGTGCAAGAACGTTGCACACTTACGATCTTCTTCCTCTGAAATAGATCTTGAAAGCAAATTTTCTCTTACCTGTTTGAGATTTGATAGGAGAAAAAAAGGATCGTGTGTGGGTATGTGTGCGCGTGCACACAAGACAACAGTTAGGATCTGCTGGGGTCTGTAAACTGCTTTTGTGAATGGTAAACAAACTGACACGTAAGTTGCAGTGTCTCAAGCAAGTGTCACCAGGCCTGAAATATACCAATCAGTTCACTGGATCTTTCTAGGTGTATGAGACAACTCTTTATTTCAGCTGAAATCAAGCAAGAAGTTTCTCCTGAGCATTGGCTTTTTCTAATTTCTCTTTGACCCTTGCTCCTGGCTTGATTTTCAGTCCAAATTCCTGGTTTGTTCCATGATTCCTAATTCATAGCTTTGGATTCATCACAAATTATCCTTTGTGGTCTAGCAGTGAAAGAAAAATAACAGGATAAGACAGGGGTTCAGAAACAAAGGCTCTAGGGCCACCTATATCTACGGAATGCCTTGGTACATTCCCCAAAGCTCTCAAAGTAACATGGAGAATAATCAGTTATTAGATAGTTAAATGGTTTAAGTTTGGCTTAGTCCTGATGACTGTAAGAGCAAATGCTGATACGTCAGCTTGTCCTAGATAATAATCTGTATAGTTCTCCTAATGACATTCCAGTGATCTCTTAGACCCTTTATGTACTGTTTTCACCTTCTTCATCTTCAACAGTATCCTTTTTGACCACATTTGAGGGTTGCAAGTTGGAGGCACTCTATTATGATGATTCTGCTTCTTCCTGAGTGGGTCGGTCCAATCTGTGATTATGCAGTGGGAGGAGAAACTCTGGCCTTCAGGCACTCCACCATGGGGTGTCCCAAAACTTGGACAGCCTCTTCTCCATCCTTTTAAACTCCTACATGAAGTTGCTGTAAGAGGACACCCAGTTCTAGCTAGGGTGCCAATTCTGCCTTACTTAGAACAGGAGACACTGAAGTCATCTCCTGCATGGATTACTATAATTTGCTTTATGTGGGGGTAGCCCTTGAAACTACCCAGAAACTTCATCTAGGGCAAAATGAGCATGTTCACCAGGCAATCTTGTTACTACCATGTTACACATCTGCTCTGGAGCTGCAGGCTGCCAGTATGTTTCTGAGTGGAGTTAAAATACTGGTTAAGCTCTATATGACCCAAGTCTTGGTTATCTATGATATCTGACCACTTATCTCAGACAGATTCTTCCTGCCCAGTCTGAGTGAAAGGAGAATGCTGGCTAAAGGTCCCTACCTATCATGAGAATGAATGGAGGAGGCCCCAAAGCAGGCATTTCTGTGAAAACTCTTCTGTAACTGCTTGCCTGAATTCCTTCTGGAATTCATAAAAACTCGGGATCTTGTTGTGGAATTATTGAGTCCTGAGGTGACTGTCATTATCACTGTTATTCTAAGGCAACAGCTTAGGTTTTACAGTATTGTTCTATATGGCTTATAATCAGACAATTGAATTTCATTGTATTGTTCTGCACTGGCTGTAGTGCTCTTATAAACTACTTAGAGTTCCCTGTAATTGAAGTGGTCTATACATTTCATAAATAAATATAATCCAACCCTGTCCTTTGTTTTCCTAGTCATTTCCATCACATGTACAAGTAGGTGTGTTTCTGCTTGCCGATCACCATCTAAGGGGAGCATTTAGTCTTTATTTGACCAAGGACACAATGATTGATTCTCCTTACAGTTCATGATACTAACTGTTCCCAAATCTATAACTTCTATCTTCTTTCTCTCACTGTTTCTCAATGTCTAACTTTTATCGCTATTCATTAATCACTGTGGAAACCTTTGCTTTAATTGTTCCAAGTGTTGTTACAGAAATATTCTTAACCTTATTATCTTGTCTAAGTTTGTCATTGGCTTCTTCTGTGGAATGAATCTTTTTTACTTTACACTGTTTATCTCTTCTTATTTATGTATGTATTTACATTTAGACTCCAAATGACTCTTGGCAGTTCACAAATGAGTGAAAAGCAAAAACAAATAAAACTACTATTTTTAATTGCTGTTAAGCAATATAATTATATTTCAGTGTAAACATAATTCATAAAACTGAACTCTGAATTTTCATTAAGAGTTTCTTCATTCTGGCCCTGCTTCCTTTTCATAGTGCAGCTCTGGCTTAGGGAGATGCCAAAGCTCCTACTTTTGCTGTAAAATTTTGCATTTAAAATTTATTAAAAATTCTTTCCCTTAATACTTTACTTTCACCAAAGTAGAGACCTTCCAAACTTTGATTTGACTTTGAACTCCAAATTTAGTGGTGATTTTCTCAAGATGATATGAGTCTAGTTTTATGTGTTCAATTAATTATTTAATCAGTAAAGTAATGAGTGAAATAATAAGTAACCACTTCTTTATTATGTTGCCCAGAAAAGCATGAATGTGTCCATGAAATTAACAGTAGCTGAGTTTGACTTCAACAAGATTTTATATATGCACACATTTGACATCAGGACTTAAAACAAGGACAAATCTTTCAACCTTTCAGGCCAGATCACAAAGAAGCTATCTTGGAAGAAAAAAACTTTGCTAGCATAATTGAGTGAAAAATTGCTGAACTCACATACATCAAAAGGCTATGTCTGAAGTTCTTGATGAACACAGTGGATTTTTAGCAACATTGCAATTAATGTAATAATTCTTAATAAGGTTATTTATAATCTCTCACACATGTAGCCTGCATTGCATAACCATCCTATCGTCTTCTTTTTTTTAAAGATTTTTTAATCCAACCTATATCATCTTTTTTATAAATAACTCAAGGCAGCAGACATACCTAATATTCCTTCCCCCTTTTATTTTCCCCACAACAACAACCCTGTGAGGTGAGTTGGGTTGAGAGAGAGTAATTGGCCCAAAGTCACCTGGCCAGTTTTCATGCCTAAGGCAGGACTAGAACTCCCAGTCTCCTGCTTTCTAGCCTGGAGCCTTAACCACTAGACCAAATTGGCTCTCTTTCCCCCTCTTCCCCCCACCTCATCCTAGTTTAAATCCTACATCAGCTTAACCACTGCATTGCATGTGATGATCTGAGCTGTAGCTTGTGAAAGCTTATGCCTTTTAATAAAATCTGTTCATCTGAACAGGTGCAACCAGATTCTTCCTGAATTTTGTAAAGAAGAATATATGCATGAAAAGAAGGGGAGAACTTGAGAACTTGCTTTATAAATATATTTTCACTTATCCACTTAGACCTGAGTCTCAAAAATTATTCCTGGGAAAGTAATATGGGTGTATAGATGTACATGCCCCATTACTGATCACTCCTGTAGTAAATGACTTCTTCTGAAAAGCTGCTGGAACAATATTTTTGATTATTATTTGATAATTATTCTTGCCTGCATGGCAGCCATTTTGTGAAGACATCCACAGAATGTGTTTGACATACCAAATGAATCTGGTGACACCCAAAACCTGCATGGTTACCTCATACCTTGTGGTTGTGTTTGCACAACATCTTCACGAGGTAAGTGAGGGTTACTATGTTGTGTGAACAGGTAGTAATTACCGAGTGCAGAGATCACACAGATCTTATAATTATTATTATAATAATATTATTTTATTATCTTATTAGTATTTATGTTCATAACATTTGGTTACAGCATTGGAAACATCTGGGAAATTTATCTGAAATGGGCAGCTCTGTTTAAGTTGAGTATTTGAGAATGTTAAATCCTCTAAGTTTACCATGCATTAAAATAGCTTATAGAGAACAAGAAGTTACCTGCATATGGTACAGCATGTCCCTGTTGTATCTAACTAGCCACCTGTGCTTTGACTGCATTGGGAGAATATTTGTCTAAGTCATTGTCTTTTTTAACTAGCACAAACATATAATTATCCAATTTGCTTTTCAAGTAAGAGAAAACAAGGAGGGGCGATTATTATTCTACTTGCCTTTGAATTATGTTTACGGTATTGACAGAACAGGGTAAAGTGTGTCACAGTGCTGGTGTGATAGGATTCTGTGTTACACAGAGTTACAGCTTTAGGTAGTGTAATGGTGTGTGGGAAAGACCTTGCGAAGTGGAGTGAAGAGATGCTGCCTAGGGAATGTTCAGATAAGAGAGAGCATAGTCTACAGCTGGATAATAGGCAGGGCAAGAGGCTCAGAAGGGACCCTCCCTAGTTTCTCAGGCTGTAAGGAAGAATTGTACTTTCAGACTTGCAAGGTTCTGTTAATGTAGCTTTACAGTAAAGTAGAATTAGCTTATCTGGTTGCGTTTCCTGTCTGGTCTACCTGATAAGGCTGAAAAATACAGACAGCTGGTCCATTGTGCTATTGGGGTAGAAAGCAGGACAGTTAACAGTAAGGGGAGCCAAGAGTGGGTGAAGCTTTGAGTATTGATTATAGCCAGCATGGCACGTGCAAACTTACAGTATGCTGTCAGTGGGGTCCTGACTGGAATCATCCCATGTATATTACTTGCAATGGGGGGGGGGGAATATCAGGGTCTTCAGTATTGCTTCTTGTAATAAAGCTTGTGAGTTCAGAAGGGTCACTAAACTGAATCTCAGCTTGTGGTGTAACCAGCAATTATGATAAGGCCCAGCCACATTCTTGTTCGCAGTGACAAAATTTTAACTTCTTTACTCCATATTTAATTCCCATCTGCCTTTCAAGGTCACTGTATCACATACAGCTTGGCTCTTAATAATCAGTGATTCAGGCAGCTAAACAGAACTACTTGCTGTCAAGAGTGGACTCACACTACATGCTAAACTTAGATTAATAAAACATAATTCCTATCTTCAGATAATAAATTCCAATTTGTTCAAGCCCAGACAATAAATTCCAATTTGGCTAAAGGAGAGTTTTATATAACATATGGATGGGTTCCTTTAATACACTGAATCCACTGGATTTGAATCTAGTCCAACATGTTGTCTGATTCCAGTTAGAAGTTGGGTCTGTTTTTGTCTGTCTTAGGTTGCAATGCTAAGCACACTTACCCAGAAGGCTACTTCTATTTAAACAAGGCAGACTTTCAATGACTCCACTCTACTTGCACTCCTTGGCATTTGAGCAGTTCCCATGAAGCTCCAGAGCAGTCCATTTTACTCTAGAGAAACCTCTTGTGGGCACAGGAAATGTAGCATAGAGCAAGAGTTGGAAACTGTTGAAGTACTCTCCCCACTTTGCCAGTAAGGTTTAGGTTCTAAAGATGTGTTAAAATACCTTCATAGAATTCTGTCTTGCATTCCATGGTGGTGACATCACAAAGGCATTATCTTTTGATTGAGGTTTAGAGAAAACATACCTTCAATTTTAATTAATGAAAAGGGTCTCATTGGTTTGGCTAACAATTTCTGAGTAATTCCTGTTCATCAACCATCAGCCATCGCACTTTTGAACTGTGTCATATTTGGTCTATGGTATGGAACGTGTAGCTTTCTTGCTGCTCCTGTAGAACATCTCCAACATGCTACGGTGCAGAAGTTTCTGGTTTTTGCTCCCTCACCTTTCCTTTCATGCAGTGTTGATACCCTCAAGCTCTAAACGTTTAATGCACTTTCTCTCTCTTACTCTCTCTCTAATTTAAATGTTAATGATACCGCTTGTTAAAAAAAAAAAAAGGAATATTTCTATTTGTTTAACATTCAATCACTTTGAGGAAATGAAGATTTAGTTTACTCCCCTAAAAATGTTCACAATAACTATTAAGTCAAGTTCATACTAAATAATTTAGTCATCACGGTGGGGAAGAATTGTTTGCTTAGAACAGATTTTACAATTGGCAGCTTTCTATGCGTGCCACTTCAGCTGCCTTGCCCTTCACAAGCAAGATATTCTCCTTTGTTGTTGTTGTTGTATAATTCTTTGATTATGACCTTTGGATTTCCTATCTTTTATTGTTTCTCTCCTAGAAGCTTGGCTGCGTTCACTTGGCTCTTTTTAAATATTCAAATAAATATAAACAAAAGTTAATGCTGGTAGTTGGGGAATTAATGTTAGGAGAGTTATGGTAGGCATTTTAATGAACACACACAAACAATTGGGCAAATGTTAATTCACGCTAAGCAAGCTGAGTTCAGAGAAGACCAAGAATATTATTTAATAAGTAATTTGAATGTAGTAGCTATGAGATGAAGCAGGAGTGTCCACAGAATGTGATTTTTTAAAAAAAGAACAAGATGGTGCCATAATGGTAGGCAAATATTCTACTGTATAATTGAGTGAATTATGGGTTTCCCTGCTAGAAGGCAGGAGGTATGCAAAACTCTTATGTGTATGAGCCAAAATGTAAGATGCGTGGAAGCTGGAGAATGAGTTAGTTAATGCTACATTATAATAGATTGTTCAAACAAATTGAAATCTTGCTGTTTCAGATCTATGGTTGTAAAATGGTGATGATGATGATGATGATGATGATGATGATGATGATGATGATGACGACAACAACAGTGACAATAGCAACTGTAGAATGTGATTATAAAGAACTCTTTGTGCAACAGACATGAAACCACTGATCTTCCAAGGATCACTGGACTGTTGCACAGAGACTGCAACACAAGTCATTTGATTTGTATCAGGAAAAATAAAATAAAATAAAATGTTGCATCACTGCAGTTCTTCAGCCTTTCATTTCAATCTAGGGATAACAGTCAAGTTCATGAAGAGGTCTCTAGGTAGATCTCAGTTTAAATGAATTCTGTAGCCTTTGTGAATACAGAGTTCCATGTTATGGATCAAAAGTTAAGTGCTAATTAAAAATGGTTGGATTAGCATAAAAACCTTTTGAATACACCCTGATGGGGAAAAAAAAGTCATATGGGTTGAATCCTAATATATTGATTCAACATACATCTACAGTGGGATATTTAGCATTATTTTTCTTCTGGGCACAGTAATATGAAGGGTTCTACGAAGGGCCTCTTGACAATAGAGGACACTTTAATAATTTCTATCCCAGTTTTTGAAGGATTGGGTAGTGAGAAGATCCAAAGGTAGGAATAGTAATCTTTGCATTGTCTGTTTGACAGGGCAGTGTAATACAGAGGAAAACACTAGGTAGCATTTACCAGCTCCCGAAGAAGGATAATTCAGGTGGGCCCCCATTCCCTTATGATCCTGGCTGATTCAAACAAAGGGAAGAAAAGCTTTTTTAAAAAAAAATCAAGCATGATATTATGTTATTATATTCATTTCCAAAATCCATATGGACAGACATTGAATTAGAACCCCAGCAGAAGGGCCTGCAATTTTCTGCTTGATATATGTGTTTCTGTAACTGTTCTCTATATAGGAGGTTGCTCACTCTCAATCTCAAAGACCCGGAACTATGGCTGCAGCTTCAAGTTGCTGCCAAATTGTAATTTATGATGAAACAGAAGAGAGAAAAGATTAAGTATATGGGAATAATCATGTAACTCTATTAATTCAATTTATTTTTAATTAAGTGAAGATTTATAGTAGACAACATTTCATTTTTGTCTTGCTCTCACCCAATTGTATCCTCGTCTCACCTTCTGCATGCCAGTTGATGCCCAGTGTGGTCCTTGGCCTGTCCTACTCCAAGAATGGTGCTCTTTCTGCTTTTTGATTTCTCATCACTGGAAATTCAGTATGCAGTTATGGTCAACATCCATCCAGAGTTAACATGTAAAATCTTTCAAATTGTAAAGGAGCTAAGCAGATCCAGCAGCCTCCTTCTCAAAGCAAGTTTGGGTGAACCTTGTCCATGGACTCTGGAAACCAGCAAAGGGAGGGGGGGAGGGGAAGGCTCCTCTCATTGTGCATTAAGGAAGAGCAGGTTCATAAAGGAATATATGGCATTCCATAAACCACAATGATGGCTTTTGTTTGCTGCAAATGTTCCCTGAAGCCTAAGGAAAGTCACATACTGTATGTGTGACTTATTTTTTTCAAATGGAAGAGCTGACTCCCTTTGTGAGTGTCAGAATCCTCGCAAGATTTTATAATAGATTGTTATATGGCTAGTTTAGAAATTGCTTTTTACATGCTGCGGTTCTGCCATTGTAAAAGTGGGGGGGAGCAGGAATGAGAAACCGTTAAAAGCAGATGGCTCCTTATCACAGGCACTGGAAGGTACAAGGTCGTACCAGCGAGGGAATCAGAAGACCAAGAACTAAGGGGGGTGAAGGGGAGGGAAAAGTAAGAAAAACAGCTTTTGGCGTGCTTTTGCTTAGTCTTAGCAATGCTTTGGATCTGTACACTTATTCTCAATAAATGAACTTTCTTTTGAATCAATATTGGTTGCAAGGAAAATTACTGGATTTGGGATCAACAGGTGGCAGCTCGTTACAGTGAGAATAGATTGTCAACCTCATTGGATAGACCAGACCAGAAAATAAACCCCACAGAAGGCTAAAAGTACTTTTACTGATATTGGCTATAATAACAGAATCTTGCTGTGTTGTATCTCCTCCTCCTCCTTCTTATACTACAGTGAATTAGGAAGGTGTCTGCTTGAGCCACTTCCAAATGGTATCTCATTGCTCCAGACTTAAAAAATGTTTCAACTCCTTTTGCCTAGGTAATGTTTCCTGCATATTTCTGTCAAGGTCATCTCCCTTGCTCTCTACATAGCTGGAACTGCCATTGTATCTTTCTTTGTCACTCCCATCCTCTTTATGGCACTGGATAATGTGAAAGTATTGCATCACTAGTTTTTGCATTGCAATCATTCTTCTCTGTTTTGTTTTAGAAAGTTTTAATTATCATTCCTCTCTACACTAGGCTATGCCAGAGGAAGCTGTTTTATATGCGTTACTTACAGAAGATGTTATAGAGATAGGTGGGGGAGAAATTCAAACCCTTAAAATCGAACCATTATACTAAACATTATAGTGTTAAATTTAGAGTGTTTGGATTTGGCAAACATTGTTTTATTTCTGTTGCATATATCTTGATAATTGTGCAAGCCCCTAGGCTGATACCTAAGACCTGAATCTGGGTAAGTCCTAAGTGAGAAGTCAACTCCTGATTCCAGCCCTGGGAGTTAACAAAAGCATGTAAAACCAGGAAGACTACAGAAAACTGGGAGAGTTGATTGTACAGTAAATGACAAGGCATTCACAAATACACTTTAGCTAACTTTTCACTGAATAAGTACAAAAGCATCATTGTGTATGAATCCGTGTATTATATGTATGCATAGAAAAGAATTTCTGTGGTCACTGAATTTAATGAGAATAATGAGAAAAATTGCAGAAGAAATTAAATTTCATTATACTAATGTCTTATGGTTTGTATTAACCCTCTTAATTTCTGCCTCTGCTACAGTTTGTAGGAACTGGAATCGGCTTGTCTAATCTGTATTTTCCAATATGTAATGATCACAGATGCTTTATCAATAGAAGACACTATGCCTACTATGTATTAATGATGAACTTAATAAGTTTAGTTTTCTTAGTAGGCAAAATGACACCCACAGATCCATGAGGATGCAACAGCCATGGAATATTCAGTTAATGTTTGGAGGCAAGGAAACTAGGACGGGAAGGAATGGAGAAGATCTCTGTTCTCTGTATTGCAACAGTTAACTGCAGGCACCAGTGGTAGCTAATGATGAGGCAATTGTCTCTCTAGCACTGAGTTGCACTACCTCTGAAGGGAAACAAAGAACTCCTTTCAGGTTTCATATTGAAAAAAGCAAAGATGAGGTTGGTCAAAGTTGTCGCCTGTGCTAATAATAACAATAACAACTTGTCTTGTACAGCCATAACTGAAGAAGAAATGATGGCTCAGATAATTAGCAAGGGTAACTAAAAATAGTGTCGTATCTGCATAGTGAAGGCAATTATTATGGGCTGTTTTGGTGATTTAGTTTGGTTGAATAAAAAAGGGAGGTCCAGAAGAATATATTTAACTTTCTTAAGCTAACTAGAAAATAGAACTGTGAGAATAAGCCCTCTCTGAAAGTCAAACAGCTGTGTTGCTTTTATACAGTCCTAAAACATTCATACTTAAAATTGCTCTGCCCAACTAAAAACCCATCTCCTAGCACTCATGTCTTAGATTCATTGATTTATGTCAATCTGGGCAGTCAACAAATACCCAAGGTTTACTGGACTGATATGTATCTTGATATGGGCTATGTTTGGTTTAAGAGGTGCAACTTTGTGGAAGCAAGCAAAGTAGTTTCCACATTATTCTGAGTTCCTATCAAGAGTTCTGGTGGCCATCCAGAAATTGGCTATCCTTCTGATTGATCGAGTGCCCTTGATTTAGCACACTGCACTTTGTCATTGTGACGTGATCATTATACACATTGACAAAATCTCCAGTTACAAACTTACAATTTTGTATCAAATCTTTAATTTCATCAAAGCCCCTGATACCAGTGGCAATAAAAATGCATGAAGGTCCAAAGTAGAAGGACATGTGCTTCTGAGCAAGGGATTACATATTTCCAAAGGGGAATTAATGTTGTATGTGGGTAATTTCAGAATTAAGAATGTGTTATAGAATGTAAGAATCAACTGCCGTGTGATTCGCTAGGAATACTGATGATTAACAGTTCCAGTCTTGATGCCGGATGTGATGTATTCCAGTGGCACACCAGCTGAACAGTGTAATAAAAACAAGCTAGCAAAGACTTGTTTTTATTACGCTGTTTACCTATAGATAGCTGTCTCTAGTACTGTCCAGGACAATTCATATGTGCCCACATTTTTCTTGTTGTTGTTTATTTCAGAAAGTGAATACTTTTTTGCATATCAAGGCAAGGCAGCAAGCAGATGCTGTGGTTCATTTAATGTGCAACAAGCACAGCTAGCCAAGATTATGTTGAAACCTTCCATGGATATTGGAGAGGACAAGTAGAAAACTATACCCATATTCCCGCAATCATCAAGAAAAGAAACGTATATAGCACCATCTGTGAATGTGTTCTTGGATTCTTTTACATGCAAAAATGTAGATGACAACAAATCTGTGAGAGGTTCCTGTACCACATGTCAAAATGATCAACAAAATATTATTCATTAATGTAGAACTTTAGTATAAGTATTTGAAAGTGGCACTTAAAATGATGATGATGAAAGAGATGTTTACTGAAAATAGTCTAAATAATTCACATGATTGTAAAGTCCTTGAGGTATTAATTGACATAATACTAGATTAATGATTGATTGATTGATTAATCAGTTATATGAATTAATACATAGTATTAATTCACATAATACTAGATCAGCTTGCTGGCTGGGTGACTCCACACATCTTAAAGTTGCTGAGATTGAGAAACACTGTACTAGAGTGTAAAAACAAATAAAAAAAGCTTTATTTGAGAAGTGCTAAAATACTGTAGGACTATGAAAGGAGAAATATGCTTTGGAGTGTGTATGGACATGCACACAGTACCTGTCAGCAGCTGCTTAAACCAGCTGTGTCTAGGATAATGCTGTAGATGCAGAGCGTAGCCACCCTTGAATCTGAAGTACTGTTCAGTTCTAATCCTAAACAAGACTGTGCAATAAGATTCAAACATTTCTTTGGTCACTTTTATTGACGACCTGTTCTGGGGGAAAGATAGGAATAGTGCACCTCTGCCATTCTGGATATCTTAGTTTCTTTTGATATTATTGACCAGCATCCTACTGAGTGTTCTGTTTCAGGCCAGCACACACATGCACGTGAAGAGGTGATTGCAACACATTAAAAAATGGCTTGATAAACTAAGTACAAGTGCAAACACACACAGACACACATAGTAAAGCAAAAGTCCCAATGCCTAGCAAGCTTGCCTTAGAAAGCACAGTCCAAAAATAGCGGGCAGAGAGACAGAAAGAGTAGTCAGGTAAAGTCCAAAGGTCAAAACTGGGTACAAGGTTCATCAGCCGATCCGGGTCGAGGTATTGAGGTTTGGAGGTCCAAAGTCAAGGTACACGGAGCAGGAGTTAACAGACCGTTGTCAACAGGGAAGTTGAACTTGCTGCTCCATTTTAATAGAAGCGGCCCCAGTGTAGCTCATTTAACAGGGCGAGACTTTTTCCTCACGAGTAATCTCACAGAGCACCTTTGTTCTGCTCTCTGTGCAGCCCGCTGAGCTCTTGCATTGGGAGGTCACAGTAATTCCTCTCCTTCATCCCCAGAGAGCAGGGACAGCTGTCTCTGTTGATTACTAGCCAGCCCCATCTCCTCTGCCTGCTAAGATAGCAGTCTGTCTGGTGCCTCTGGAGCTGATTGCCTGTGGGCACTTCTGATGCTAACTGCTCATCAGTCTCTTCCTCTGACTCTGAATCTGAGCCCACCATGACATTGAGTTAACTGGTGCTAGAGTAAGAGGTAGTCTTCTTCAGCAATTCTGCTCCTACCAGCAGGATCAGTTCCAGAGGGTAGCACTAGGAGACTTTTGTTTAGCGTAGCTTTTTAATAGTTATATGAAGCTGTTGAGGGTTTAGAATTGAATGCTATCAGAAGCATAGCATTCAATACCCAACTCGATTTCTCAAAGACAGATGAGATACTGCAGGTGTTAGACTGGTGTTGGAATGCTGTAATGGGCTAGGCGAGACTAATAAACAGAGAAACCTGGTCCATATTTACACAATCATCTCAGCAGCACTGGTTGCTACCTCAACAGCTTCAGCCCTTACAAGTTCAGACCAAATGAGAAAGTGCATGTAACAGCCTATGAAAAAGGTAGAAGTCCTAAAGGATAGGCCTCTACCAGAATGGGCAGCTTCAAAGGGGGCTCTCCTGCAGACATTAAGAATCAGATTTGTAATGAGAGAGGCATCCCTTCAGATAGTTAGGTCTAAGACTTTTAGATTTTTCAGATAGGACCACGATCTCTGGACTGCAAAAACCTAGATGACAGCAGTGACATTTGTCATTTAATATTTATCTGGATTCTTGTAGCCCAGATACTGTATGTAGCCCTGCTTTAAGCATCAGTACAGATCTTTATTAGCATAACATGATCCTTATATTTTGAATTAGCAGCCTAGTTGCTGCATTATGTACCAACTTCTAGACATTATTCACAGGTAGGCCTATTGTAGAGTGCTTTGCAGTAGTCAAGAGAAGAACAATGTCAGATGAAAACCTAGCTCTTTACTCTTCCATCTGGAATGACGATCTTGCTATGCTTTATTTTTCCTTGTAAAAATATTCATCTCTCTACTATTGTATTAGGGTCATTGTTGTTTTAAATATTGCTCATTTTTATTTCATTATGTTGTGCTATTTCATATCTTTTGTGGAGTTTAAGAGATTGTTAGATGTCTTAGATCCTTAGATATCAACAAGCTATGAACATTTTAATAAATAAGCAAATTAGCAGAAATATGAGCAAGACTGTGAATAGAACGTCCCCCAAAGACTGATTGCTTTTAAGAGTAGAACTAAAAGAATAAGACTAGCTCTTTCCCTCAAATGTCTTCTCCTTCTGCGAATGGGGCTGCAAGGCTATCTGTAGTTTTGGGCTCTAAGTTTATTGCTTTTAAGAATAGAAGGCTAGACCTGATAGATGCCAATGCCAATGGTACCATCTCCTATCTCAGTTTAATTCTGAACCCATTTTTCTTCTCTCTGCCAGTTTTGCTCACCAGTCTTAATTTATCTTATCTTTAAGATAAGGTGGAATTATTTCATTTTGAAACCCACTTTCTTCTGCCAGTTTCTGCCAGTTCTATCAACAATTTCCACTTGCCAGCCTGGCTTTCACACTAACCAATCCATGATAGAGCACACCTGGGCTGTTGCCTGCAACAACCTGATGCTTCTCGCTGGGTACCTCACTTTTCCCCCTCCTGGGCTTGCAACCTGCCTTCAGTTTTGATTCCATCTTTTTCTTCAGAACCTGCTTCCAGTAACCCTAACTCTCTGTGCCAGCTGTGCCATAACAGCCTACCTCAGCTGTTGACTGCAGTTATCTAAGGAAAAATTGGGAGAGTGTAACTTCTTGCTTCTCCTGTGCCCACCTTTTAGACTACTTTTGCTAAAGCCTGTTTCCTCCACCTATTGTAGTCTGTCCATTCAGAGCTTTCCCAACAGCATAGCTATGCTAATCAACCCATCCAACATCTATCTCTAATGAGGTTGGGAGGGCAAAGTTCTCTTAAAAGGTCAACCCTTCTCATCTTTAGCATAGGGTTCAGAACGTCCTCAGAATATACATCACACCTAAAACTTGGGCATCCTTTGACATTCCCATAAAAGGATACTGCATATGCTTTCCAAGTCTAAAGCAGGCCTATCAACACTGGCAGCTAAGAATGCTAGTGGTCAGAGGGTAGGCAGTCTTTAAGTTCTTGGAAACCTAGGGAGTTATCCTATATTACTGTGTAAAGCTTGTCAGCTGGAATATTTTGGTGTCCTTAAAGATAAAACTTTCCCTTGAGCTATGACAAGTGTGTCTACTCATAGAAGCCAAGAGAAGATTTAAAGAAAAGAGTACTTTTAAAAAAATGAAAATTATTTTTAAGTTGGAATGGGATAGCTCCTGCACTAGATCAGTATAACTTCACAATAGCAATTCCGAGCCTACAGTGCCATCCTTTTCAACCTCTGTCTTAAAAGGGTAACTACTTCAGTGAAATCTATGAAACCCTTAAAGCTATTGTATTTTGCTGAAACTTTGCAGGGCTAAAGATCTACCCTCCCTACTTCAGTACTTTAATCCCATTTTGGCAAAAAAAGCAGCTTCAGGTGTTCTGCTGTTTTCTCACTATCTTCCAAGGTTGAAGATTTTTCCAAATTGAAACTCCAAGCAAGCCAAATCACATCTTACCACCTCCAAATAGATCTTGAAAGGCAAAATCAAATCATGCCACCTTCAACTTTCAATTCTCCAATTTAGAGTGGATCAGAGCTAATTTACACATCTCTGCTAGACCTATTAAAGATATTACTAAAGCTGTTTGAAAGGCTGTGTATAATCTGTCACTGAGATATCCTCCCATGCTTAGCATTTTATCTTAAGGGCTGAAATATTTTCCAGCATCTGCTCTTACTTATAAACTGCTCTTACTTATAAAAAGGGGGAGATAAGAATTGATGGAACTGCATGAAGCCCACATAGACCACACATCCTGGTTATTTGTTAAATGGGTTGGAATCTTGATCTGAAAAGGAATTTTGATCACTGGCTGGCTTTTGGGGGACTGTGTAGAGTAGGAAGAGGGAGGAGAGGAAAATCAAGGCAGCAGATTAGATTAGCTAAGAAAACCAAGGGGAAAGTAGATCTATTTCTCTGTCAATATGATTTTTTCCTGCTTCTGAAGCCTTTAAGAATCTACCTCCATGTTTCAATTCCAGGCACAGCTAGTTGCACTGAGAATGTCACCATAGGCTCTTTGTAGTAACCTCCATGCAAAAATGCTGGGGATCAGAGGAGAATACTCAGTTGTTATCACTGGCAAAGTGCTATGAAAACCAAGTATTATGCTATAATCTACTATACTGACCCTGAGGTTGTAAAGTCAGATTTGAAAATACTCTCAGTCTTTATTCACTGTGCATCCCCAGAAGTTATCACTGAATTATATCTCTTAATGTGATAGAACTGGCAAATTGTGAAATACATGTGGAGTGATTGTATCAAGTTAATTAATTTTGCCTGACTGAAATTATAGCTCCATTTAACTGAAGTGAAATCAAGCAGGTTGCCCTGGCCCATCCATATATTTGTCTGTCCCCTCCCCAGGTAGAATGCAACCCTTAGTACACGACTCCAAAAAATAAATAATTCCCCATAACGTGGTGTGTGTGTGTGTGTGAAATAAATGAGGAAAAAAGAAAAATCCAGGTCTTGCGTGTGTATGACATGGTCTTCACCACTTTTATTTATTGGCTTCTTCACTGTGGTTGAAAAGTCTAGCTCCTGTGATGACAGCTTTCTAGAATCACAAAGATTTCTGCAATCTTCTGATATATGATCACTTAGATTAAAGATGTAATTCAAGAACTGAATATACATTTGGGTGCGGTATGTCTTCTTCAGATGTTAGCTATCTCAGATTCTGTGCCTTCTAACTTCTTAGAAGTTGTTCTACGAAGCCACTTTTTCTATTCATATGGAATATGCCACAAATGGTAGAGAGAAATAGAAATCAGAAATGTAAAGATATGTGAGATCTTCCGTGTGCTGCTTAGGTACAGTGTGTCCCTGCTGCTTAAGACTATGAACTACCACTGTAAAGTTTGTCACTAACTGAAGTACAAAATAGTCCTGAACATCCAAATCTGTTAAAGGTAACAGGTTTAGTATCAGAATTAACAAAAACAAAAAGTAAACAAACTCATCATAAGAAACCTCCCAATATACCAGTGTTACATCA
The DNA here is from genome assembly GCF_059951505.1 of Python bivittatus. NCBI lineage: Eukaryota > Metazoa > Chordata > Lepidosauria > Squamata > Pythonidae > Python > Python bivittatus. Next base: position 12,435,437 of record NW_028277125.1, on the reverse strand, counting down.
TTGTATGATGCCACATTTGGGCCATGCTAGCTGTTTCCTGATTCTGGGTTAGGGACTGACAACAGCCCCTACAGTCAATATCACCCTCAACACCACTAGATGGCATTCATGGGTCTCCAAACATTATAATAAATAAATCAGATAGGACATAGCAAAATCCTGCAAGATTTCCCTCTTCTCTCATAAGATTTCTTTTTTTAATATATAATTTTTATTGAATTTATTTTATTGAAGATTTTAATTACAGTAATAAAAACTAATACAAACTAAGCTCAGAGAGTTTAGTAAAACTCTTACTTACTTAGGAAAGTAAAACAGGAGTAAAAAGTGCCAAGAAAGAAAAAGTAAAAAAAAAGAAAGAAAGAAAAGAAAAAGGAAAGAGTGAGATAAAGGAAAAAGATATGTATAAAGGAGTGACTTCTAATCTTCATCACAAGTATAAACAAGTTTTGTAGTCCTTCACCCTCTATAAGGTTACAAACAGATATCTCTTCTTCCCATAACCCATCCCTTATCAATAAGCAAATCCACAAGACATCAACTTTTCAATCCTGGCGTCAGCAAAAAGTCCATAAAAGGTTGCCAGAATTTCATAAAAACATGTCTTATTTTAACCTTGAACAAATAAACCAACTTTATATTCCTCTTTTTACTTCTGAAATCTTAATCTTTCATTCAAATATTGTCGTAGAATTTGATCTCTCTTCAATTCTTATTTGTCCCATCGCAAAGGCTTCTTTGAGGTTTTAACAAGCCTCTTTGTAAATCTAATAAAAAGACATTATCAAGGTCATTGTCTTGGTTTATCATTTGTATTTGTCACGGTCATTAAGCGAGACATGATGTGAACATGACTTGCAAACTTCCCTGCCAGCTTCCCCATTGACTTTGCTTGTCAGAAGCTGACTGGGAAGGTTGCAAATAGCAATCATGTGACCACAGGATGCTGCGACTGTTGTAAATGTGTGATGGTTGCCAAGTGCCCGAATCATGATCATGTGACCCCAGGGACACTGCATGGTCCTAAGTATGAGGACCATCATACAGTAAGTCACTTTTTTCAGCAGCATTGTAACTTTGAACAGTCCCTAAATGAATGGTTGTATGTCAAGGACTGTCTGTATTCTGTCTTTAGTTATTGCAATGTCCATTATCCAGACTTTTTTGTCTTAAACAATTGTTAAGTTTGGGGTGTTGTATGGCAGATGTTTGTCTGTTTGAATTCTAAAATCCCAGAGCACTTTGGCTTCTTCATTTTCTATTACTTTGTCTGTTTTCTGGTCCCACCAGTTCTTGCTTGTGGACAAGTGGCATTTCTTGCAGATATTCCAATGCACCATTGTTGCTACTTTATCATGCCGTTGTTTGTAGCCAGTCTATGCACATTTGCTGGTGCCACTTGGCAAATGGAAGGGAGGGAGGGAAGCTACTTTGAAACAATATGAAATGGATAAAAAGAAAGGAATTAGAAAGACCCAAAGAGAGAAGAATAAGAGTTCAGGTGTTTTGAAATCACAAGGTCAGTGAAGTCCTGTGAGGCTTAGAACTGTTTTTTGTCTTCAATAGCTTGTTTTCATTCTGGACCAAATGAGTATAATCAATCATGTGCAGAGATTGGGGTGCAGAAAGCCTTTGTATTCAAATGCAATTTAACCCTTCTTTGCTCTTACTATTCATATTATCTCTCTATTAGATGAGGCATTGCTGGGCCAGAAATAAATAGTGGATATTCACTGCTTTTACAAGCCTTTTGTGGTCTTCGGGAACAACCCAACATCCCATAAATGGGAGTTCCAGGCAGAATGGATGGAGCTAGAACATTCAGTGAGATGCCCTGGATACTGATAGTCCTAGCTGTATTCCCTCACTGGCTCTGAAATTTTAAGGGGATCTTTCAGATAAAAACAGGGCAGCCACTGGAACTGCTGTAACACCAAACTGAAATCCCCAATATAGATATTCCAAAAATCCTTTAAGCTTTCTTTCAAAATAATATTAAAATGACGACCCCAGTATTTTTAGGAGTGAGATCACTTGTCTAAGATAAGACAAAGCTAAGCATGGGCAGTTGGAAATGATACTGGGGGAAAGGAAGGCTGCAGAGTGTGACAAATCAATTTCTGGCAAATTGGTACTAGTTCTTACCTCCATGATAGCCTTTTCATGTGAATGAGCGAACATCCCCCCCGAAAATATTTTATAAGCCCGTGCTGCATTTTAACATTGTGAATACACCAATTGGCCTAAAGGTTGGGAGTTGTGTTTTAGAGCAATGAAGGCACGAGCAATCATATTGTGATTTGTGTCCTAGAATATCTTGGCTATACCCTACTGAATACACTTTTATCAGCTGGATAATCAGGAGGAATTTATTAACTTTGTGTTATTTTAGAAGAAATGTATCAACTAAGGCACTGCATGCTTCAAAAGTAATTCCGAATAATGATCCCCCCCCGCCATTAAAGTTAATGTGACACTTAAAGCAGCTGCATTTTTTTTTTTTCAGCCTGGAAAAAAGAAAGGGTGTTTTTATGATCAGCAAAGATGCTGTGCTTGCACTGGTGTGAGATTTAAAACACATTTGAAAAATTTTCAAAGCATTTTTAGCCCTAATATCATAGCTATTCCTTTCTCTGTGAATGCCACAGCTGACCAATCATGGTTTAAGATTGACTGGGAAACTTAGATAAGACAATAATATTTTGTTATGGATTTGGAACCTGTAATTAAAGATAATCATGGAATGGGACAGAGCCTGAATCGAGTAACCTTGTTAGAACTGTTGAATTTAAGGTAAGATCATTGAAACTGGAATAATGAGCAGATGGATGAAGGAAAACAGACAGCTTATTCCATATTCATTTTATGTCCATGTTTTTTTCTGCTCTAATGCTTCTGAGAGTCAAATTAAATGGACGTCTTGAGGTCATATTAATGAAAAGCAAGTGATCTCCACATGCTTCATTTTGTCCACTCAACTTCAAGCTCTTCCACTTTGACCTATTAAAACTTGTGGTATGTAGAATTGGAAGAGATCAATTAGCCTAATCGTCTACTCTTTACAGTAATCTCAATTCCTATAAATGACAGGTGGCTTTCTTCCTTCTGACTAAATATCTAGGTAATTGGTTTCACCATTGAATTGCTCATAATTTTAGGACATTATTTTTCTAACATTAAATTGGAATCTGCTTTCTGGTAACTTACGTTACAGGCCTAAACAGTGGATTAAAGCCACTGTTCTGTGTCTTCTATTCTGGAGTGATATAAACAAGGTCCTGAACTGTGTGGCATCTTTTCAGGTATTTGCAAAGTACTAAGGTATCCTCCCCTTCATGGATCACTGCCTTGTCGTGGCGAAGGGGCTTGCGTAACTCAGTGAAGCCATGAGCTATACCGTGCAGGGCCACCCAAGATGGACAGGTCATGACAGAGAGTTCTGACAAAATGTGGTCCACTGGAGAAGGAAATGGCAACCCACTCCAGTGTCCTTGCCAAGAAAACCCCATGGACAATGTTAAAAGGCTAAAAGATATGACACCGGAAGATGAGCCCCTCAGGTCGGAAGGTGTCCAATATGCTACTGGGGAAGAGCGGAGGGCAATTCCAAGTAGCTCCAGAAAGAGTGAAGCAGCTGGGCCAAAGCCGAAAGGACGTTCAGCTGTGGATGTATCTGGAAGCGAAAAGAAGGTCCGATGCTGTAAAGAACAATATTGTATAGGTACCTGGAATGTAAGATCTATGAACCAAGGCAAGCTGGATGTGGTCAAACATGAGATGACAAGATTGAACGTCGACATCTTGGGAGTCAGCGAATTGAAATGGACGGGAATGGGTGAATTTAATTCAGGTGACCATTATATCTACTACTGTGGGCAAGAAACCCTTAGAAGAAATGGAGTTGCACTCATAGTCAATAAGAGAGTGGGAAAGGCAGTAATGGGGTACAACCTCAAAAACGACAGAATGATCTCAGTGCGTATCCAAGGCAAACCATTCAACATCACAGTAATCCAAGTCTATGCCCCAACCACTGATGCTGAAGAAGCTGAAGTTGACCGCTTCTATGAAGACCTACAACACCTTCTAGAACTAGCACCAAAAAAAAATGTTCTTTTCATCATAGGGGATTGGAATGCTAAAGTAGGAAGTCAAGGAGTAATCGGAATAACAGGCAAGTTTGGCCTTGGAGCACAAAACGAAGCAGGGCAAAGGCTAATAGAATTCTGTCAAGAGAACAAGCTAGTCATAGCAAACACTCTTTTCCAACAACACAAGAGACGACTCTACACATGGACATCACCAGATGGTCAATACTGAAACCAGATTGATTACATACTTTGCAGCCAAAGATGGAGAAGCTCTATATAGACAGCAAAAACAAGACCAGGAGCTGACTGTGGCTCAGATCATGAGCTTCTTACTGCAAAATTTAGGCTTAAATTGAAGAACGTAGGGAAAACCACTAGACCACTCAGGTATGACTTAGATCATATTCCTTGTGAGTACACAGTGAAGGTGATGAATAGATTTAGAGGATTAGATTTGGTAGACAGAGTGCCTGAAGAACTATGGACGGAGGTCTGTAACATTGTACAGGAGGCAGCAACTAAAACCATCCCAAGGAAAAAGAAATGCAAGAAAGCAAAATGGCTGTCTGATGAGGCATTACAAATAGCTGTGGAAAGAAGGAATGCAAAAAGCAAGGGTGAAAGGGAAAGATATAAGCAACTGAATGCAGATTTCCAGAGAATAGCAAGGAGAGATAAGAAGGCCTTCTTAAATGAACAATGCAAAGAAATTGAGGAAAACAATAGAATGGGGAAGACTAGAGATCTCTTCAAGAAAATTGGAGATATCAAAGGAACGTTTAGTACAAAGATGGGCATGATAAAGGACAAAAAAGGCAGGGATCTAACAGAAGCAGAAGAGATTAAGAAGAGGTGGCAAGAATACACAGAAGAACTATACAAGAAAGATCTTAATGTCCCTGATGTCCATGCTGGTGTGGTCACTGACCTTGAGCCAGACATCCTAGAGAGTGAAGTCAAGTGGGCCTTAGGAAGCATTGCTAACACAAAGCTAGTGGAGATGACAGTATTCCAGCTGAGTTATTTAAAATACTAAAAGATGATGCTGTTAAAGTGCTGCACTCAATATGCCAGCAAGTTTGGAAAACGCAAGAGTGGCCACGGGATTGGAAAAGGTCAGTTTACGTTCCAATTCCAAAGAAGGGCAATGCCAAAGAATGCTCAAACTATCGCACAATTACACTCATTTCACATGCTAGCAAGGTTATGCTCAAAATCCTACCAGCTAGGCTTCAGCAGTACGTGAACCAAGAACTACCGGATGTACAAGCTGGGTTTCGAAGAGGCAGAGGAACTAGAGATCAAATTGCCAACATTCGCTGGATCATGGAGAAAGCACGAGAGTTCCAGAAAAACATCTACTTCTGCTTCATTGACTATGCAAAAGCCTTCGATTGTGTGGATCACAACAAACTGTGGCAAATTCTTAAAGAGATGGGAGTACCAGACCATCTTACCTGTCTCCTGAGAAATCTTTATGCGGGCCAAGAAGCAACAGTTAAAACCAGTCACGGAACAACCGATTGGTTCAAAATAGGGAAAGGAGTACAACAAGGCTGTATACTGTCACCCTGCTTATTTAACCTATATGCAGAGTACATCATGAGAAATGCCAGGCTGGAAGAATCACAAGCCGGAATTAAGATTGCAGGGAGAATCATCAATAACCTCAGATATGCAGACGATACCACCCTAATGACAGAAAGTGAAGAAGAACTAAAGAGCCTTTTGATGAGGGTGAAAGAGGAGAGTGCAAAAGCTGGCTTGAAACTCAACATTAAAAAAACTAAGATCATGGCATCTGGACCCATCAATTCCTGGCAAATAGAAGGGGTAGAAATGGAAGCAGTAACAGACTTCATTTATTTGGGCTCCAGGATCACCGCAGACGGAGACTGCAGCCATGAAACTAAAAGACGCTTGCTCCTTGGGAGGAAAGCTATGGCAAACCTAGATAGCATATTAAAAAGCAGAGACGTCACCTTGCCGACAAAGATCCGCATAGTCAAAGCTATGGTTTTTCCAGTAGTAATGTATGGCTGTGAGAGCTGGACCATCAAGAAGGCTGAGCGCCGAAGAATTGATGCCTTTGAACTGTGGTGCTGGAGAAGACTCTTAAGAGTCCCCTGGATTGCTAGGTGGTCAAACCAGTCAATCTTAAAGGAAATTAACCCTGATTGCTCATTGGAAGGACTGATAATGAAGCTCAAGCTCAGATACTTTGGCACCTAAAGTGAAGAGAGGAGTCTTTGGAAAAGACCCTGATGCTGGGAAAGATTGAAGGCAAAAGGAGAAGAGGGCGGCAGAGGATGAGATGGTTAGATAGCATCACTGAAGCAATAAGCATGAAACTGAGGAAACTCAGGGAGGCAGTGAAGGACAGGAAGGCCTGGCGCAATATGATTCATGGGGTCACGAAGAGTCAGACACGACTTAACGACTGAACAACAACAACAACAAAGGTATCCTACCGCCTCTCTTTCTTCTCAAGGATAAAGATGCCCAATTCATTTAATCTCTCTGCATAAACTAAGGTTAGAGTCTCATAAGCATCTTCACTGCTCTTCTCTGAATTTGTCTGATGAACTACCTGGGAACACAGGATCATACATAAAAAGCCTTTATAGACCCAACAGATATGTAGGCTTCCTCACAGAAGCTGCCCTAAGCATGGGTTGAATTGTGCTTGGAGCTGATAAAAATATGAGGCTGAAGATATGAAATTGCATTTGTATCTTGTAGTCTTTAAACTTACTAGCAACAGTGTCCCTAGCATTTGAGCAGATGTTCTTATGTTTTCCTGCTACCTTTGGGCCTTTAAACAGAGATTCCAGGAGCTATATATGGAACCTCCTGAATATGTATATAGACAATCCCACACTGGTTAAGAATAAAGTAAATAAATTAATGTATTTTTTTTTACAGAAAAGAATAGCTTCACTTATTTACCACTTATTTTTAAGTGGTAAAATTTTGATAGCAGCCTTTTTTTCCTTGAGATAGATATGGATAATGGCTCCACAGACCTCAGGGAGTTGCGGCAATTCAACAACTTCCCATTTTCTTTCTCCCAAACTTTCTATTGTCTTTAGTTGCCTTTCTGGAAATATCCTTAATTATAATCCTATGCACTTTTAGTCATTAAACAATACCAACAGAGCTTCACAGGAAGATAAATCTTGTCAGTTTCCTGAAAAATGCTGACACCTGCCTAATTTCCATTCTCTCTTAAGAAGAAGAGTGAGTAATTTTCAAAGAATCATCTTGGAGCTTTCCTGAAAATGTGTTCATGTCATTGGACTCAAATAGAAAGATGTCGCTTACAAATAGCTGTCAGTCTAAAATAAGTATCTCTGGAGCTCCTCCAGCTTAGGTAGGTTTTTACCTTATTAAATGGATTATGTGATTGCATTATGGAAGGAAATTCCATCACCAGATTGCAAAGTTTTTGTCAGAAGTGGCAAACTCTGCAACAACATCACAAATTCACTTTTAATTTGAAGCACAGAGATTTCCCCAATATCTAAGGAATAAATTATTATTTTTTTAATGTTTTTAATGGGAGTATCTTCTTTTGAAATATTTCCTGAAAACTTAGATTTAGGATGTGTAGGGATGGTGATTGCCTACAGATGAAAGCAAAGGAGATACTGATATGTGGTAAGAAAATACGGTCCTCAAAAGAACCTGGATCTGGCCAAAAGCCTTTGTTGTCCCGCAAGTTGTGGGACATATGGTCAATCAGATGCATTCAGGAAAGTCACAAGCTGCCTGTGATTCAGGAGGTAATATATGACCATCAAGATCAATAGCCTAATCCTCTTGAATTTTTCCAAGTCCCCCTTTAAAACCATCCACATTGATGGCCATCACTTGGAGGCATAACTGTGAGCTCCATAGATTAATTATAGTTCTGATCTAGTATGTGTCATTCAGAGAAATATCCTAAGTCCACATATCTAAGCTCAATAGAATGGATTTCTTGTTAGTTGCCAATGCCTGTTTCCATGTGGATTGAAAGTCATCACTCATAGTAAATGGGGCAAGGCCAAGGGGAAAAAAGGATAGTCTGAGCCAATAGTTAAGTATGGTCACCCACACTGTAGCCTCCACTTTCATGAGGCCTATCTCAAGTCTCAGAGTGGCATTATAGACACATTTTGGGACTTGAAGGGCTAATCTTAGAAATTGGATTGTACAAGTTCTAATGGTGCAAAATTGGAGAAGGGGCCCAGTTGGACACCATAAAGAAGTTGTGCTATTGGCTTAGCTTTGAATAATTTGAGTGCTGCAGGTACATATTGGCCACCTCTTGCCTTAAGGCATTTAAGGATGGCAGATGAGTTCCTCTGTGCATTTTCATGTATCCTGTAGTCTCCTTTCCTGTTGCCAGCAGAATGGGGGACTATCTCCAGCTATTTGAAACAGGAGACCTGTTCAGTCTTGTGGCCATCTACGCTCCAGGACTGGCTCTTGGGCTTTGGGCAGATGCTATGATTTTAGTTTTATGATAATTGACTTCTGGCTGGTGTTTCTTGCAATACTGTGTTAGTGCTCTCTTTTAAGGCCAATAGGTGTTCTTGAAACTATTGCTGCATCGTCTGCATAGAGTAGAACAGAGATGTGTTCCAGCAGGTTTTGGGGAGTGAAAGTTTGTGTTGCAGAGGTGGCCCACCATGGAGTTGATATAGAAATTGAATAAGAGTGGGGACAATATGCAGCCTTGTTTAATGCCTTTCTCAGTTTCAATGGCACTGGTGAGATGACCCTGAGAGTTACATCTCTGAGTGAGGTCCCTTCATGTAGCATACATATTAAATTGAGTAAACATCAGTCAATCAAGGAGGCTTCCAATTTTTCCCACAATTTAGCTCAGGATATGGAATCAAATGCTGCTTTGAGGTCTATGAAAGTGGCTTAAAGGGAGGTTGTGTTGTGGGAGGAGTATTTTTCAATGAGATAATGGAGTACTAGGCACTGATCAATGGTGGATTGGCCTTCCCTAAAGCCAGTTTGCACCTCTGTAATTATGTTTTCTTGTTCCAGCAAGTCATGGAATTTCCATTGTAAGTGTCTTGGGTAGAGTTTGCTGATTGTGTTGAGGAGTCTGATCAATCTGTAATTACCAGGATCATCCTTTTTCCCTTTTCTATATATAGGGACACTGATCACAAGCCCCCAATCCTTGGGGAGTTGGCCATAGGTGTCGATACAGGTAAAGAGTGAGGCCAGAGTGGGTGCCCAGAAGTCCAAGTTGTTTTCAATGGCCTCTGGAGGGATTAGGTCTTCTCCTGAGGCCTTCCCTGGTCTTAGTTGAACAGCAAAGTTCTTGGTTTCTGTCAATGTCACTGGTGCCCACATTGGCAGATTTTCTATAGTTTGGCTAGAGCATCCACTTTCAACAGAGGTGTCCATGAAAGTATTTAGAGTTCCTGAAAGTATGCCTCCCAGGTCCTTGGTGGGATGTGATAGTCCATCATGGATGGATCATTGTTTTGGAAGCTTGATATGATATGCCAGAATGAGGCTGAGTCTTTGGATTTGACTGCTTGAATGAAAGGGCTGGTAGCAATCCTCAGTATGTGTTTCTTGAGTGAAGACATTTAACTGGAGCTGGATCAGGAAATGATCACTGTCAAACTTAGCTGAAGTTGGTGCTACCATTCACCTTAAATTTTCACCTGTGACTAATCTACTGTAATCTTTTGATCTACAGTCTCCCTTAAGACACATAATAACTTGGCAATATTGAGACTTAAGTAGTCAAAGTAAATTAAATAATTTAAAAAACCCTATTGTTCTTTTTTTCAGGGATTTTTTTGATCTTTTTATTTCCATTAGTCTGGCTGGGTTACAGGTGGAACTAAACATTCCAAAACATTATTGGCTTTTATGGAAACATATGGCACTGGGTTGGCTTAGCAAATATTCCCTCTAATGCCTTAAATGTTGATCCAATTACAGCAGCTTCTGTAAAAGTTGGTGGAGTGAGGGGCGGTGCAGAGAATTTGCAGGACTGGTGAAGTCTGAGGTTACTGTTGTGTGTGTGTATTTTTTCTTGGGCAAAATATATAAGAACAATCTGAATATGACCTTTAATTCCTCCAGCAATTCCTTTTGTATATGCTTAAGGGACCAAAGTTTTGAATATAAATGTTTCCCTCTTCTCTTCCTTCTTCTTTTTCTTTATTCCTTGTTCATGCAAGGACATATCAAAGGCAAATGTGGCATATTTCATTCAATATTCATTTTTGTGGTCTGAGTCCTAATGAAAATGTATTACCATTGTAATTATCAGCACTGTTTCCTTTCCTTTTTCACCTAGCTTTGGTGGATTTATAGCAAACACTTCTTTTTACTTTGGCTGAACTTTCATTAAATCCAGGCTGGTTCTCTATCAATGCGAGCAATATGCCCCCAGGAAATAAAGTTCGTACTTTGCTAAGCCAAACCTCAGGATAAAAATGTTTAAAAATGGCTTGTGGGTAGATTATACTTATAACAAGAGCTCCTTGAGATTAGTCTATATAGGAGGATAACCTTTACTCTTGAGTAGCCCTTTGGGGAGTTTTAATGCTAAAAGCTACTGGCTGTGTCAAGATTGAGGACCTCTGACTAGATCATAATAAACTGAAGATTATAGCAGATGATTTCCGGAACAATGTCTGAGACTCAGGACATATCTTTTTTACCATTTAAGCTGCTCCTGTTCTGTGCCTAAATCAGACTGGCTTAAGAAGAATATGTCCAGACTTACCTACTTTGGCAACAGCTTACATAGTATTCAGTCCAGACTACAGGCTACTATATCCTCCTATTGGACAATTCCCTTGCTATGATGTTCTCTCATAGCAAGGGAATTGCTCTATGATGTTCTTTCTGTTTCAAGGAAAACAACTGCTTTGGGTTGGTCTTAGAGCACACGCACACATATATGATTTATATGTGTGTAAGAGAAAAACAGTTTGGTGTAGCGGTTAAAGCATCAGGCTAGAAACCAGGACACCATGAGTTCTAGTCCTGCCTAGGCACAAAACCAGCTGGGTGATGTTGGAGCAGTCACAGTCTCTCAGCCGTAGGAAGGAGGCAATGGCAAACCACTTCTGAAAAACCTTGCCAAGAAAACTGCAGGGACTAGTCCAGGCAGTTTCTGAGAATCAGACATGATTGAGCAGAATAATAATAATAGTAATAGTAATAATAATAATAGAGTTTTAAAGCATCAAAGTGCACATATTCAGAGCCACTGACAACAATCACCTTTAAAATTAAAACAACAACAACAAACGATTCCTTTCTTGCCAGGCCTTTTGTAGTCTAACAATTCCTAGGTCTTCTTTTTAACCGCTGGTGCTAAAATAGCACAGTGGCTAAGAATTTTACTTTGTATGGAAGAGGCTGCTGGTTCATATTCATCAGAAGCATTGCTCTTTCTTTCACATAGCTAGCTTTCCCTAGGTAGCTGAGTTTAAAAAAGCCAAACAAAGATGCAGGATTCCACCATTTCATTGTTTCTCCAGTCATTTGACCAGACATTTTCAATTGATTTATTATTTCTTTCATCTACTTAGTTTCCCCTACCTAGCTGAGGGCTTTTTTAAAAAATAATAATAATAAAAAGAAAAATAAGAGCAAGGTGCCACTTTTCCATCAGTTTTCCACTCACTTGAAGAAAAAGTCATTCAAATGACTGCAGAAATAATGAAATGGACAAGAGGACAACAAAAGAGGAAAAGACACTTTTATTATAAGGTTATAGTAACAGAATCTTACACGTCTGAACGTGCTTCCCTCCTCCCTCCCTTCATCTTTGTGAGAATGACAGAGGCTCCTGTCTGAGACACTTTCTCAAATTACATTTCTGCCACAGACTCAGGTTTCATTTATCTGACCATTGTCTTGGTTGTGACTCTTTCTCCTGTTCCTCAAGGTTATTCCTTGCTGAAATGTTTTGGGTCAGTAGTAGTTAAAGAACAGAAAGTAGAAAGGCATTTCTTGTATGGTAGGAATGTAAAAAAAAAAAAAACCAGTCTTCCAAGGGACTAGCATATTAATTTTAAATTTGCAGATAAGCAATGAGCTGACCAGTTTTGGTGATATCAAATTATTTAAGATGAGCTAAAACACAGCAGGTTACAGCACTTCTTGAAAAGCTAGGTAAGTTCAGACCTGATTATAACTAGAATGGGAGACCACCAGGCCATTTCAGAGCCATAGACTAGACTGGGAAACTGGATGGAAGGGGAACAGAAAATAAAACAGCAAACCACTTATGTATTGTTGCCAATAAAACTTCATAGATACATGCATGTAGTCATCAGGACTTCAGCTCAAGTCAAGGATCTCTTAGCTTTTAAAACAAAAATGACATGAAAAGCATTGAAAGGATACACAAAATTTAAGAGTAGTCTTCTGTTTTTCCTAACATGGTGCCAAGGCTGATAGTGTTTATGGAGTGGGTGCCAGTGGTGGCTGGTTTTTAGTATGTTGCAGTGGGTTGGTGGTGTGGAGATTTGGACTGAGAGGTGGAGGAACCCCTGTGGATATGGACGTTCCCTTCACTGGACTTGCCTATCACTGCTTTTTGCCAAGACCATGTGATTCATATCCCTTGTCAGGCTTTAGGCAGAACTAGGAGGGGGGCTGGAGTTCATCTTCTTGTATGGACTGCTAGTTGGACCATCATCTCCCCACAACTGATGGCAGTGGCAGCACTGGGAACATGGACTGTTGGGTATGCCGGATGCATGGATCAGCTGTTGTGCACTGAACAGTGTTTGGCTGCACAGCAATGGAGAAGAGGCCAGCAGAGATGGCAGCAATGGAGGAAGCCTTTAGCTGGCTGGCACAGAGGTGGTGAGCTCCAGAGTGGTGGCAACAGAGGCTATTTGAGACCTTGGGAGGCTGCCTTGGTGTCCATCGAGGGGCATTTGAGGGTTAGTGAGTGGGCTGCAGCGCACACAATGATGGGCTGAGACATTGCTCTCGGCTTCATCCTTGTGGCTATAGCTTCCTTCCCCCTGTTTACCCTGGTGGCCATTTTGCCTCCTTCCTAGGCTGGAGTAAGGTAGGAGTCTGCAGCTGTCTTTCTACTACACTATTCTAACGCGAATGCACTGAAATCACGATCTGCTGGCTTGCAACAAAGCTAATTCACCAAGATCAAGAGGGTGTTTCCAATATCATTGATTTTCTGGTTTGCATGGAAGTGGGCATCAATGGTTGTTCACTATCTTGCAGTGGTTGCTTTTTTGCTTTGGTCATTTGAGTCTACAGCCACTTCGTATTATAGCTTATGCTATTAATAATCCTGGTAATTATGGCTGTTATTGCAACTCTACCTTATTTGAGAAAGGCTATTTTCACAGGAAGGGACTGTCAACTCAAGAAGTCCATGCCCTTTTATCAAACACTAAACTTACTAGTGCCTGCTTCCAGCAGAGATAATAAATTAACAATGAGGGCAAATCTAGCCTGCAGACTTAACACTGATTTAACAGTAATTCTCTCTCTCTCTTTTTCTTGAGATCTTGGCTGCTAGAGTGCTGGGGCAGGTATTTGGCTACATAGAGAACTCTCAGTCCTTCACCAAACATCAGTTATCAGAATATATTGCAAGAATGATATGAAATGATATGAAATCTTTACAAGTTTGTCATATATGCGCATTGCAAATCAGAAATAGGCCATTGCTAGTAGTGGCTTAAGATGATTTGAGATGTGAAAGTAGTTAAGGTAGTATGGAAAAGCAGGTCCAGCTGTGACTTGGATGTGGGTGGTACCAGAACTTTCTTTCCTCCTTTCCTTTTTTTTCAGGTGGAGAACTTTGAGTTGTGCATTTGCTTAGCTTGCTCTACAGATACCTTTTTCATGTACTTCCTGTTGTAAAAAGGTAGGGAAAGAGAGCCAGTTTGGTGTAGTGGTTAAGGCACTAGGCTAGAAACTGGGAGACCATGAGTTCTAGTCCTGCCTTAGGCACAAGCCTGCTGGGTGATTTTGGGCCAGTCACTCTTTCTCAGCCCTAGGAAGGAGGCAATGGCAAACCACTTCTGAAAAATCTTGCCAAGAAAACTGCAGGGACTTGTCCAGGCAGTCACCAGGAGTCAAAAACTGACTCAAAGGCTCAAACCAACAACAACAAAAACTGGGAAACTATAAAGAAATATACATGCTTTTTTTACTCATTGTAGTTTTCACTCTTATCATGTTGTTTGTAGACAATTGGCAATGGTGGATAACTTTCTAAAGATTCTCTTTCATTGATATTCAAAATCTATTCTGCTTTGGAATAGAGTTTATTTTTTCAGTATCTGGCTTTGATAGTTTATTTCAAGAGATCTCTCTGAAGTTTCAGCTCCCCCTGGATATAATCCAGCCTTCCTCAGCCTGATGCTCTTCAGAAATATTGTGGGTAGTTTCCATACTTGCTACCCATTCACTTTTCAACTATGGGAGTTGAATTTCTGCATTCTTGGAATCCCTAGATTGCAAAATCTGGATTTAGGTCATTTCCACATTATTGACTTATAATACAATACATCTTCAAGCTATCATTGAAATGAAAGAAAGCCTATCTTCATTATTGTTATTTTGTACAATAATGGTTGTATGACTCTGTAATTATAGACAATAGGCCAGGAATAGACTATGGTCATTTCTCCACCAGAGATTTGCATGACTATAAATCTCTGGTGGAGAAATGACCATAGTCTGATTTCTGGGGAAGAAATGGTGGACTGAAGACAGCTCCATGAAAAGCAGAACTGATGACTGCAGCAGAATTAAGAGCTGGCTAGTAGACCAGCTCTTCAATAATTCCTCTCCAGACAAGGAAAGGACTTGAGATCACTCACAAGTGCTCCAAACAGCTGCTTGTCATGAGGAGTCCAGAAGCTAGCAGTCTCTGGTGGGTTTAGAGCTCTGGGAGATGAAGGAATAACCATCTTGCTCAAACCACGGTCAGTGCCTTTGAAAGGGCATTAGGTTTGCATGCTTCCTTGTTGTAATCATTTTTGGAAATTGCTTCTAAACTGCTTTTTGGCTGTTAGACATCTTTGTATCAACAAGTTTGCCAGCACCAGATGAGTTTCCTTCAATTCTTAGCAAATGAAGTTTAAACTACAAGTTTAAGAACTTTATTTATTTGTTTATTTATGGAATAAACAGCAAAAGGGTGATTAAAACTTTGATTTTAGAAAGTTACAAATGGACTAAAGGTCCAGATAATTTTGAAATAAGATTTTGGAATTAATTATAAAGAATCCTTCCTGTGGGAAATGCTTTTGTTTTGTTTTATTTTTCTAAAACATAAGATTTTAAAAATTGGACACTAGAGGGTACTAGAAGGAACTAAAGATTACAATTAAAGGAGAATAAAACTTAAATTTGACTTACAATTACAGAATGAAGCAAAATAATTTAGCACTAGACTTATTGAAGGATATTTTTGAACAATGGACCCAGAAGTTAATTTTAATAGTGTCTGCCTCTATATGTAGACTCTGTCTAAAAGATGTTATGGAAGAAGAACAATATTCTACTTTGTTGAGATTGAGACTGATCTGAAAGTGAGCTTAAAAAATGACAGGCTACAAGAATGATATGCATAAAGATGCTACACTGGACATACCAAAGAAACCGGCTGATGTCTTAATAATTAAAAGGAATATACAAACAACAGACAAAGAGAGTGACCTGGATAATTTTTCTGTATTGGACTTACAAAAGAGATTTGTTAAAATTTTGAAGAATTTTGTGAGAAGGGACAAAGAAGAAATGAAAACAAAGCAAGTTCTACCACATTAATTGAATGGACTAAAGATCAAGATTGTTAGAAGTAAAAGGAAGGAATGTAAAGTTGGTTTATTTGATCAAGGTTAAAATAAGTATGTTATTATCTCTGGTAACCCTTAATGGACTTTTGCTGACATCAAGATTGAAATGATGAGGCTTTATGGATTTGTTTATAGATAAGAGATGGGATATGGGAAGAAGAGATCATTTGTTGTATTTTAAGAGGTGATAAGTTACTAAAATTGTTTATACTTGTGATAAAGGTAGGAAGTCACTTCTTTATGTATTTCTTTTCTTTATTATATGCTTATTTTTTTCTTTCTTTTCTATTTTTCTATTTTTTTCTGCACCTTCTACTCTTTCTTTTTGTTCTTCTATTTTTTCAGTTTGCATTCATTTTTACTGTTTCTAATTATAATCTTTATTAAAATTACTATTAAAAAAAAAAGAGAGAGAGGGAGAAATTACCATAGCTATCATTTCGGAAGTCCCTTATGTCACCAGGCCTGGGGTGTCCCGAGGAACTGGAGACATTCTGAGATGGCTCCACTATGATTAATATTTTGCTGTCTCCATATGGTTTGTGTATTTTAAATTTTTTATAATCTTGTTTTTTAATAATGATTTTTTAATATATTTTTATGATTGCTTTTATGTATTTGTGGTTTTATTCAATTGTTCTATGCCACCCAGAGTCGCTTTTAGTGAGGTGGGCAGTTATATAAATGTTATTAATAAATAAAGAAACAAATAGTCTATCTCTGACCTATTGTCTCACTGCAGATTCTTTCAGCAAGATGCATAAGCTACATGGGGATATACAATATATTCTTCCTACTTTTTGAGATGT
The DNA here is from genome assembly GCF_059951505.1 of Python bivittatus. Lineage (NCBI taxonomy): Eukaryota > Metazoa > Chordata > Lepidosauria > Squamata > Pythonidae > Python > Python bivittatus. Next base: position 12,418,703 of record NW_028277125.1, on the reverse strand, counting down.
ACTGTAATATGATTTCCTGAGCTGCCTATCAGGGTGTGCAGCTGTTTCTAGGTCAAGAGCAGCATTTAGTCATTAGAAAACATGCTCAAACAATGTGGTGGGATTAAAAAGAAACTTGCTAGGGTCAAAGTGGATGAGGCATACACCTATGTGTGTTAAATATACTCATGCAGTCAAAACACACAAATACTCACACTACTGCCCACACCTTTACAATCCATCTTTAAAATAAATTGTTCCCAACAGTCCTCCTCTAAAATCAATTGATTTGCTCTTCCAGTCCACCTTTAAAATAAATTGTTTTGCCCTCCTCCAATCTACCTTTTAAGTAAATTGTTCCTCTCCCCTCATACATCAATTTTATTTGGTTGGCTGCCTGGCTGATCCTTATGATCCTTGAGGAAGCCAGAGCATGCTGGTGGATTCTCTTGCAAGCCCAATCTGAAGTCAGGGAGAAGGAAGTTAGAAATCAGGGAAGGAAGAAGGAAGTTACATGGTTTGGCAGCTGCAATAGAAATAAGTAGAATGGGGTGGGAATTGCAAAGGAGAAGTTAAGAGGACTCTAGGGTCCATATTCAAGACGTAGGGGGCTCTAGGTTGTACGCCTGTGTGTACAAACTAGAATAATACATTGCATTAACTTTGCCTGTTGTGCAATCATGGCCATTGTGGTTGCAAATTATGGCTTAGTGTGTTGTGTGAACCTAGCCAATTGTGATTTTTCATGGTTAAACAAGCCAATGACCACACAATATCTGTGGTCTCCTGCGTCAAAGGCTACGCTATCCAGTCACAACGAGAGAGATATATCTTGTTGTAAACTGCCCAGAATTGTTACATGAGATGGGCGATGACAAATTTGATAAATAAATAATATACATATGTGTGTGTGTGTGTGTTATTGGATTAGTTATTGATTTATTTATAGTGGGGCGGGCTGATATATAAATAGCATATGTATTTATTAGTTATTTAGGAGAGCAGCTTCAAAACACATGGAGTTCACATTTCAGAGGCAAGATTTGCTCCGTCACAGGTAACTGGCCTTCATGAATGCATCTTCCTAGCTACCACCCATTACTGCTATTAGGAATTGTCACAATGCTGCATTTATGTTGTATTCAGCTAAAGCTTTAATTTCCGCCTGCTTTGCCTTTGCTGACATTTATACTCCAGCGTGTACCTTTTCTCCATCTCTGTGCTCATGTACAAATTGCTACCAATTGAAGAAAACATTTTGTATGTGTTATGAAGTGGACTGTACGCAGTAAAAGTGTATATACTTTAAAAGACCTAAATAAAAACCTAGGCACTAGAACAGCAAATCTTCTTCAATTGTAATTAGGATTTAAATCAGTGTTGTCCAAACTTGGCCACTTTAAGATGAGTGGACTTTAACTCCCAGAATTCCCCAGCCAGCCATGTTGTAGATTCTGGTTGGGGCATTCATGGCAATTTTCTGATGTCTTCAGTGCAGCGTAACTATTGGAACTAAGACAGCCGAGATTTGAATTGACTTTGAGCTCTCAGTGTGAATGTCAGGCATTGCAAACTGTAAATTTACAATGTAATTCTACAGTTACATTACAATGTAATTTTACAGTAATAAATTATGTACTGTAAGTTTGTTCTAGGATTCTCTGGGATTAGTCTCTCCTACACTAAGAACCAGCATTCATTGGTCTGAAGACTTCTGTCAAAAAGAATATTTGTGCCTTTTGATTTTCCTCTAGTTATTGCTAGAGGAGTAAAGGAGAAAAGCAACACAAGAAAAATGATTTCCAATTTTGTCCCCCTCTTTCCTGACAGGATGGAAGATTTTTCTCTTTTACTTGGATTGCATCAAAATAACCCTCCTTGACTAGGCCAAACATCTTACCTCCTACAACATTCTATGTCATATAAGGGCTAACCATACATCTGCAAAGCTCAAAAGGAAGGTTTAATGCTATGTGGGAATGACTTTGGGAGACAGGGCTACGAGATGCAACCAAGGGAATAGTCAGATAAAAGGCAGCTTAGCCTGCAGCAAAAATATGGGTGAGGCAAGAGGCTCAGAAGAGACCCTCCTTAGTTTTGGGCTGTAAAGGGGATGTGGGGAGAGAAGTACTATCAGACTTGCAAGATTCTATTAATGTTTCCTGTCTGGTCTACCTCGTAAGGCTGACAGAAGGTGCTAGTGTTCTTTTTCTGTTGTTTCCTAACAACAAATGCTTAGAGCATGTTGGCTGTGGGTAATAATAAGAATCAGAATCTATTAAACTTGTATGCCATCCGACTCTGAGGATGAATGGTACTAGGTACAGGCCTAACAAAAATGTGGTTTGCTAAATTAAAAAAAAAAAAAATCAAATTACAGATGGTTTTAGACTCAGGACTTGATGAACCTCATTGTATTATAAAGTCCCCCTTCCTATTTCACATTCTTCAGAGTTGGTTCCTCTCTGTGTTGAGATCCTTCCTACTAGTTTTCTAAGTGGGGCCTTGGGCTGTTGCCCGAAAGTCAGCCCTGACTGCACTCTACCTAAGATGAATTTCAAGAAAAGATTAAATAGACAGGGGATACATAATCCAGAGGTTAATATTAAAACTGAGCTGAAGTGTTCGTGTTTAGTTAGCTTTTCTCATTAAAGAACTGGGAATTGTTAATGGGGAAAGAAAAAAGAAAGAAGGATTTTTCAAGGTGTGAGAGAAAAGTGGTCTAAAAGAGCTGGGTGATTTTGGGCAACTCACTTTGTCTCAGTCCTAGGATGAAGACAATGTTGCCTAGAAAACTGCATGGACTTTTCCATGTAGTCACCAGGTGTCACAACACACATATATACATATCTATAAATGCATGCATACATACTGTGATGGAATAAGTAATAGTAACCTGAGCTAGTAGAAGCCACAACAAACATCTGGAATAACACCTAGTGAAGCATTTCCAAAAAGGAACATATTGGCAGCCATTGTTTTTGTTAAAAAGAACCACAAAAATTTAGTTTCAACATTACTTGTCTAGGTGGATATCTAGGCATTCATTATAGTCAGGTAGTTTCTAAACTCCTGCTTTGTATTGTTTGAAGACTTGTGTGACAAGTTGCCACTGAAAATAGCAAAGCTGTTTCCTACCCATTTTTGGTGAAAAGCCAAAGAAAAGAATGGAAAAAAAAAGTGTCCGCCCAAGATAAGCTTAATATACTTAAAAAGTGGCAAGAACTCAATCCGCCAAAACATTAAAAATAATAAAAAGTCTATCTCTCCTCCTTTAGTTATGTCATTAGTGTATGAGATAATGTGGCATAGTGGTTAAGGTATTGGACTATAACCAGGGAGGCCCAGGTTCAAGTCAACTCTCCAGTCATAGAAACTCACTGAGTGCCTTTGGGTTCAGTCATTCTCTCTTCTCTCATCCCAGCCTATCTCACAGGGTTGGTATTGTGGGGATAACATGTGGAGAGATCTCAGTGAAAATTGCCTTCAACTCCTGGGACAACAGCTGGATAGAAATATGAGCAACAATATAAAGAAATTGTCCATTCTAGCCTTTAGCTATTCAAGAAAATAAGTTAAATATTTGGTCCTGGTGCCTATAAAGTTGCTTTCCTCAAGGGAACTCTACCATCCTTGAAATGTATTGTTAATTTTTGTCTGGGACTTTAAAAAAAAATAATCCCTGCCTTCAAAAGTTCGGGGGGGGGAAGAAGCAAGTCGCTCAGCATGTATTGACACAACACACTTGCCTACCGTTAAATGAGCAATGATTTATTGAATTAACCCAATCACCTGAATCAACATGACACACTGAACCATAAACTGCAGGGGTTGGTTACTTGGAGCACATTCAGCTTAAATGAAGCTGGCTAATTTTGGTCCCAGTGTATTGTGCCCCTAATATTTTTAACTTATTTATTTCCTAAGATTTGTATGCTGCCTCAGGCTTGCATTACACTACACCCCAAAAATAAACAATTGTAAATCTGAGATTCAAATAATCCATCACTAACGTAAAATACACCTGACATATAACCTCTGGCTGACGTAACCACAGCTATAATAAGTAATTCAAATCAACGTATAGAGGGAAGAAAAAACACAGGCTCTGGATATGCGTACGTGCTTTCAAAAATATCCCAATCCATGACAAAATACAGATTTAGAGGCAATATATTTTGCATGGTGATGTGGTTTGGAATACAGTTCATTCCAAATAAATTTGGCATTTCTTGTAAAGAACCATGGACATAAAAACGTTTGGAAACCGCCCTACCGCCTGGGCTATAGTCTCAGGGCTGAAGATATACTTTGTTACACAAAATAATCCGGCAAAACTGAAGCAGACCAAGTAGGTAGCACATCAAAATGCATACATTCATTTGCCCCTTCAGCCTTGTGTTGCTTGATATGACTGACAGCAGCTATCCAGGCAGTGAGTCTTGATTTTTTTCACAGCACCTCCTAGCTCATTCTCTCAACAACAGGTTTAAGGAATTCAATCTGGGGCTGTTCCTCATGCTAAGGATGAACTATAGTCTTACTTTTATACTTAAGAATTCTGCATTCAGTATTGTAGGTGTCGCAGTTTCAGCAAATGGAAATACTATCTAGTTGGCAGACGGCTGGCTCCATCTGACCACATCACTGCAGTGCCAAGGTTGAGAAACACTGTGTTACACACTTCTAATTTTGAGGATTGATGTTTGTTTATACTCTAACTTTCCTCCCTTGCCAAACTCATAATAAAAACCATCAAGATGATTAAGAATGAAATAAAATAGCCCTACAAGAGCAACCATTGAATATATCTGGAGCAGTGGAACACTGAAGAAAGCAAATCATATCCACATTTATACCAGTCAAACGAGGGATTTGGAAATGTTCTTGCAACTGTCCAGAAGTTGGCAGAGAAACTCAGACTGAAGCTATTTTCCCAACAGTTCAGGAATGCAACTAGCACCAAAGAAGGAAACATTTTTATTATGAGGCCTGGGGTAATCACATAAGAAATATAAGAAACAATTTAAGTTAAGTTCTTTGACTGCGTGATTGATTATTCAGGTCAAATCAAATCAAATCAAATCTTTATTACGGTCAAAGACCAGCATAGATTATTCAGGTCAGTCAGTTGAAAAAGAAACTCAAGGAACGCAGCAGTAGTTATTTATTTTTTTATATTTCAAATTTAGATACTGCCCATCTCACAAAACGTGATTCTGGGCGGTTCACAATAAAACAGCAATAAATATTCAAATACAATAAAACAATATAAAATACAGTAAAAATAGAATAAAACCAAACACATACACAAGTAATATCTTCCAAGATGTTGATGGTCATTAAGATGTTAACATATGGGAGCATCTTCAAGGTGCTAGTCATCCCCAGGGTTGGTTGCCCTTTTTTGCGCCCCATGCCAGTTGGCAGAGCCAGGTCTTGACTACTTTTCGGAAGGACAAGAGACTTGGGGCTTGCCTCACCTCTGGGGGGAGAGTATTCCATAGGGTGGGGGCCATGGCAGAGAAGGCTCTCTTTCTATACCCCGCCAGTTGACATTCTTTCATCGACGGGATCCGCAGCATACCCTCCCTGCCTGACCAGGTGGGACGGGTAGATATAATGGGGGTGAGACGGTCCCTCAGGTAACCCGGTCCCATGCCATGTAGGGCTTTAAAGGTGATAACCAACACCTTGAATTGGACCCGGAAGCAGATTGGGACCCAATGCAGCTCACGTAGCCACGGTGTAACGTGCCATCCTTGGGGGACCTAAAATTGCCCGCACAGCTGCACTTTGAACCAGCTGAAGCTTCCAGATACTCTTCAAGGGTAGCCCCATGTAGAGTGAATTGCAATAGTCTATATGGGATAGTATACTGAATTTGTATGATATTCCCAAACTCCTAGACTTATTTATTTCTGAGTACATTGTTCCCAGACAGCTTTAATTTCTTCTATAGTCCAATAATATTACTCCATTGTATTAATAGGTCTCTTCTCCTTTAATTATAATCTTTAGTTTGGTCTGGTTCCTTCTAGTTAACCTTCAGAGTCCCCTCTTATCATATGTTTATTCTCCAGGTAGCAAAACCTGGAGGATTTCTTACAGTTAATTTTAAAATCTTCATATATACTTTTGTAAAATTTTAATCAACCCACAGGAAATATTCTTTCAAGACCATTTGGTCCCTTAACTTTCCAAAGTCAACATTCTAGACACACTTTTGCTGTTTCCCCAAAATTAATTTTTTTCTATTTAATCTTTAAACTTACATAAAACTTCTTTCATCCAGGATAGAAAAAAGCTCTCCTGGTATAATGAAATTTGCCTTTCAGAAGGTTCTTAACATCCAAAAGGTTGATAATAAGTAATTTCTTAAAAGAAATTAAAGTTAAAAGAGGAAGTGGGTGAACCCAGGGTCTGTTTGAAGGCACCAAACCTCAGCTTAGGCAAGATGATTTCCCCCCAGCTCCCGGAGTGCTCAAACCCAGCAGAGATTGCTATTTTGCAATCTCTTCATGGGCAAGCCTCTGTCTTCCAGGGAAGCAATGACGGATTGAAAATGGCTTTGAGTGAGCGGAGCTGACAGCCACAGCAGAAAGAGGATCTGGTGAATGGATCGGCTCCTCAGAACCCTGGTCCCGATCAAGGAGAGGATTAGAAGAAGACTTATTTATTCATCAGATTTGTAAAGCTGCCCAGCTCCATAATTACGTGATACCAACAATTCAGGGGACTAGAGATAGTGTTAGCACATGATGGCATGCACAATATTGATGTGTGTGATTTAGGTGATAAACCAAAATGCTTTTCAAGGTGCATTTCAGCAGGATCAACCCCAAAGACTGTGCACATAGATAGGTATTTTGCTGATCTGTTCATAATGTCCTGTAACAGTTGCCACCGGAGAACAAATCTTCATCAAGCTGAAGTTAGTAAATACATATCTATGCTCCACAATGATGCAGATGTGACTGGTTGGCTTTCAGCCATCTCAACAGAGCGTGAGTTTGCTGAGTCTCTTGCCCCTTCAAGAAGCAGTTCACATCTTTGCAGGCCAAAAGACTAGAGAAAGTACCACTTAAAACAGTAGTGGTTACTATAATAATTTTTATATATGGCCAAAAGACCCAAGTGGTGACTCTGCAAGCAAGAAAAGTTACTTTTTCTATTCATGCACTTTAAGTACATTTTAAGGAGTAGAACAGAAAGACATCAGAGCTGAGACCTCTGAAAGTTTTGGATTAAGCATGGGGACAGGGTCTTTCCATTTGAGCTCCCTGTTACAGGTGCTAAAATATTGTGGCCAAGCCCTGGGAATACAGTAAACTCAACCATGATGGGCATCACTGAGCAGGAAATATTTCTCCCCGCTCAATTTTCAGTGCAACTGCTAACTGTAAATAGCCAGCTCTGAGTCTCCTGTTTTCCCATTTTATGGTTCTTTGTTTTTAGAAAACAAAATTGGACTGGATGTCTCTTCAATTATAAGACTGTCCTTTGGCAGTCCTTCAAAAAGGGAACTGGCATCTGATTTTCCTTGCAATAGTGGAGTATCCTTTTTAAAACGTTGTCGTGTTCAATAAACTGCACAGTACTGAATGTTCAATATATATTCCAGGAATTCAAATGAAGGCCACTGTTAAAAAAGAAAAGGAAAGGGTAGAATTATGAACTTGGTTTATTGTACTTAACTGTATTTAATAATAAATCAAGCTATAGGTTTATACATAAGTAACACACAAATCATCTTGAAGGGACATGTCAGAAAGAAGAAGAGAGAATAAGGATGGAAAATAGTACAGCAACAACATTGCCCTAGAAAGGAGGGGCAGACCCAGTGGCATGAAAGAATAAGGAAGGAGATTCAGGTTAGATATTAGGAGAAATTTCCTGCAAGAGCTGTCAGCCAGTGGAATAGGTTGTGTCATAAAGCGGCATGTATCCCTTCACTAGATGTTTTCAGAGGCTGGAGAACCATCTGTCTGACTCAGTGCTTCTCAACCTTGGCAACTTGAAGATGTGTGGACTTCAACTCCCAGAATTCCCCAGCCAGCATGCTGGCTGGGGAATTCTGGGAGTTGAAGTCCACACATTTGCAAGCTGCCAAGGTTGAGAAACACTGGTCTGACCACACTGGGCAAGGAATTGTTCTAGATGACCTCTGAGCTCCCTTGCAGCTCTATGATTCTATGAAATGTCTTCCTAACATATACTTTTCTGTCTGATACTTTCAAAATAAATTGGTCTTTTTCTAACCAGTGGCTGTGTCTGTTTATAGGATCTTAGAATACTGGATGGAAAATCCCTATGTAGAAATTAAGATTAAACTGGGACTAAAGTTCCTCCTTGGTATACAGAGCCCCAACCTCAGTTCCAGAGGTTTTCTGTCAAAAGGAGGAGCAACAGGGGTGTTCACAGGGGGTCAGTGACATCAAAATGTGTTATTGGTGTGACAAAGCAATCAAAGCCACCCCTTTTTATGTGTGTGATGTATTTAATACATGTTAAAAAGTGATGGGGCTCTGATCACCTAACAGCATCTGTTATTTTGGGGTCATTGTCCTCCTGCCCTCTGCAGATACCCCTGAGGAGAAAACAGGTGAAATGAAAGAATCAATGTCTCTTCCTGGAAAACTTTTATCAGTGAAATCAAACAATACAAAAGTTAGAAGGACAAGTAATTTGATGGTATTCAGTAGAACTGGGCGACATCCTGAAGTAATGATTTGATTGAAAGGAGATTCAGGCAAATTATCCCTTCAAATAGAAATGTTAAATTGAATAATCAGATTGACCCAAGGCATCACTTCAAAGCAGGTGTCATTAAATTGTTTTGGAGAGATTCAAATGCAACTTGAGGATTTGATGGACTTCCTGGTTATATAGAATCTCAAACTTGTTGCAGCATCCCTTAAATGTATAAAAAGGTGGGGTATGTGTGTGTGGAATTGTGAATATGAGGGGTTTCTAATACAGATGTAGAATCACAGAATTTAAGCAATGTCCAAAGCTTTGCAAAGTTCAGCAATCAAATTAAAGCATCTCAGACAGATGATTGTCTAGCTTCTGCTTGAACACAATGAATGAAGAGGAGCCCATTAATTTGCTGATTCACTGATTCCACTGTTGAACTGTTCTTACTGTTTGGTAATTTTATTCTTACATTCAATCAGAAACTGCCTTCCTATAACTTAAGCCCATTATTCTGTGTCCACTATTGTGGAATGAGATGTCACACAGTCTTCTTCTGTGTGACCTCTTTACAGATATGAGATACTCTTTTCATCTTTTTTCAAGGCTAAACATTCCCAGTTCCTTTCATCAATTTATAGGTCTCCTTTTCTGGTCTCTGATCATCTTTACTGTCCTCCAAATCTGTTCCAATTTCTCTGAAAAGTTCTTAAACCATGGTGCCCAGAACTAGACACACTGAGGTGCAATTTGATCAAGGCACAATTGAATAGAATCATCATTTCTCATAATTTGGAAATTATATTTCAGTTGATGTCTTTTAGGGGATTATGTATCCCTTCCCAATTCATTCATTCATTCATTCATTCATTCATTCATTCATTCATTCATTCAACAAATTTATATGGCTGCCCAACTCACAGTGACTCCAGGTGGCTTACAAAGTAAAACATTTGATAAGAATATCATACTTCAGTCAAATAATTAGATCCAGTACAGATCCTGGTGGGACCTCACTTGATACTTTTTTCCAATTTAATAAAAAACCACTGATGAGCACTCTTTGAAGTATGATTTTGGAGCCAACTGTGTATCCAGTTAATTGTCATGTCATCCAGTCCACATTTAATTATCTCACTAATAAGCCTGTCATGAGCTTTTTGTCACTCTTCATGCTGTGCTGAAGTAAAGGTATATATTAGGTCTATAGCATTCCCAAAGCCTGTTCAGGAGGTCAGAAAGTTACATCATCATCATCATCATCATCATCATCATCATCATCATCGACAAAATCACAAATGCCAAATCCAGTCTAAACATCTGGCTGACTGTGCAACCAACCATAATAATAATAGATCCCCAATGAGGCACTACCTTGACATGATTATGGGGCTTGCATGCTCTGAGGAATATGAGAGCTATGCCAGAAATTCAACCACACTGGACAGGTCTCATCAGAGGAGCCAGATGAAGAGTGTCTCTCCCATAAACAATATGGTAAGATGTAACTTACAAAAACCTATACCAGATCAGTCATCGTCCAGGTCAACAAGGACCTCACTAGGTGTGCTAGTTCCTGGACATCTGGAGCCAAGTGAGCTACAGGATTAGGTCTGTTGGCTGAGCAACCAGGGCCAGAAACTAGGCTACTGGAAGAAAAGTTACTTACTTGTTGCAAATATACAAAGACTGAAAACAAAGAAATAATGATTTGCTATTACAAATCAAATCCAACAAGAAGACAGTATCTGAAAAGAATGCACCAGTTCTGGAACAAAAAACATCCAGAATCAGAAATAACAGAACAGAGGCTAACAGATCAATGTTGATTTATAATACAAAATAAAGTACAGTGGTACCTTGGGATACAAACGCCTCTACTAACGAACATTTCGGGTTACGACCAGCTTCGGCAGGAAAAATTTACCTCGGGTTACGAACTCGCCTCTACTTACGAACCGGATCTGCGGCCATTTTCCCTGCTGCCACGCGGTCGCGGCTTCCTGTGGGAGAGGTAGCGGTAGCAAGGAGATGTTCAGTGAGGCTTGTGGTGTGTTTTGTGGTGTTTTGCGAAGGTTTTTGGTGTGCGTGTTAGCATGGCTCCAAAGAAAATGCAGAGCAGGCTTGGCGGGAGTAAGGCTCTGAAGAGAAATTGCCTCAGGTTGCGACCAAATTTGGGTGAAGGGCAGAACGGATTGACCGGATTTACATTGAACCCTATGGGGAAATTTGCCTCGGGTTGCGACCAAATTTGGAGGGCGGAACGGATTAACCGGATTTACATTGAACCTTATGGGAAACTTTACCTCGACTTGAGACCAACTCGAGTTGCAACCAGAGTCACGGAACAGATTAAATTCGTATCCCGAGGTTCCGCTGTATTCACAGAAGTAGAATTGGAAGAACTGCAAAGGTCTACCCAGGACAAAGAAATTAAAGCCTTGCCAGACGTAGCTCAGAAAGTAGAGACAAATGAGGGGGAGTCAGTAATACAGGAAGACAGCATTGCTACTGAACTGTTTTCATTCCCAAACCAGGTACCGCTCCTCTACCTTCTTCTTGGAAAGAATGAAGTCCTCTAACTGAAAAACAAGAGGAACTGAAACAAAGAATAACTGAGCATCTAGAACAGCACAAAAACAACAGAAAAAAGTTGCCTGAATTGAAGCTTGCTACAAAAAAACAGCTAGCGCAAATACTAAAAGATTCCAATACTATCATATCAAAATAAGCACCAGCTCACTGCAAGAAACAAACCAACTGATGTACAGCACAGCTGCAGTCATAACTGAAGATCTTGGATGCAAAATTAAGAAACAAGAAAAAAAGCCAAACAGTGCACCACCAAAACGTAAGATCAGGTTGGAAAATAAGATCAGCATGCTAAGATCAGATACAAGCAAGCTAGAACAGATGAAAGAAAAGAAGCTGAAGAACAAGGTCCAAAGAATACCTGATCAAGAATTATCACCTAGGAAGATCAAGGAAGCACTGGAAATAGTAAAGCAGAAAATTACAGCCACAGCCAAGAAAATCAGCAGATACAAAGCTCGAATTGCACATTACAGGCAGAATCTCCAATTTCAGTTGAATCAGAAAAGTTTCTACCAATGCATCAATGGAGAGACTGCAATGAACCAGCCAACACCTGACAAAGAAGAAACAGTGCAGTTCTGGCTGCAGCTCTGGGACAAACCAAAAAAATACAATAGTGCAGCTTGGACAAAGGAAAAGGGGGGAAAAAAGAAGAAGAAAAAACAGAAATGAAAGAACTTGTAATATCAGCAGAAATGGTGGAGAAAAGTGCAAGGAAGATCAAGAATTGGTCAGCATCAGATGAAGATGAAGTGCATGGTTTTTGGTTGAAACATCTGACTGCTTTGCACCCACTCATTGCCAAGCAGTTTAACAACATACTGCAAGGAGATGAAATTGACGATTGGTTAACATCTGGCACAACCTACCTGATAATAAAAGATCCAGCAAAAGAGGCAGCACCAGGCAACTACAGGGCAATTACCTGCTTACCAACAACTTTCAGATTGCTAACTGATGTGGTAGCTGATGCAGTTCAACAGCATCTAGATGAAAACAAGCTCCTTCCATCTTAGCAGAAAGGAAACCACCTGAACAGCAGAGGGACAAAAGATCAGCTCCTAATTTACAAGATGATTTTGGAAAACTGCAAGAGAAGGAAGACCAACTTGAATGTATCTTGAATTGATTACAAGAAGGCATTTGACTTCCTGCCACATGACTGGATAATCAAGTGCCTAGAAATAACAGGAGTCAGTAGAAACATCAGAAACTTTGTGCAAAGATCAATGGCACAATGGATGACCCAGTTGCTGGTCAATGGTGATAGACTGGGAGAGGTTAACATCAAGGGCGGAATTTTTCAAGGAGACTTACTATCACCACTGCTGTTTGTTATTGCAATGATTCCTCTCTCAACAATACTGAACAAGTCAGGCCATGGCCATCAAACATCAGAAACATCTGCCAGTGTATCCCACCTCCTTTACATAGACAATCTGAAGCTGCATGGAAAAAACACCATCTGAAATAGAATCACTGCTCAACTCTGTCCAACCGCCAAGATATTGCAATGGAGTTTGAACTAGACAAATGTGCCACCCTTACCATGAGCAGGGGGAAAATAGTGAAAACTGAAGGAATCAAGATGCCCTATGGAAATAACGTCAAGAGTCTGGATGAAGAAGATCACTACAAATACCCGGGCATCCTTCAAAGTGGCAACATCAAGCACATTGAAGTCCAGAAGAAGGTTAGTAGTGAATACATTGGAAGAGTGAAGAAGATCTTAAAGTCCAAACTCAGTGGAGGAAATACCATTAAGGCAATTAACACCTGGGCTATTCCAGTAATTAGATATACAGCTGGAATAGTGAACTGGACTCAAGCCAAACTAGGAACCCACGAAGCGATGTTGACAAACTCTACTTACCAAGGAGCATAGGTGGTCATGGAACGTTGCAAGTACACCAGATGGTTGAAAAAGAAAAATTCATTGGAAGAATATCTGAAGGACAGTGAATAAGATGTACTGAAGCTAGTATACCATGAAGGCTTACTGAATAGCAAAGAGATCACATTGGCCGATAAGAAAGACCAAATGAAGAATAGAAAAGAGACATGGCAAGGCAAAGTATTACATGGCCAGTACACAAAAAAACTAGCAGGCAAAGCAGATAACAACAAGACCTGGCAATGGCCAAGAGCAGGAAATCAGGATAAATTTGTCAGGAACAAATCCTGACAGACTAATTTATTATTATAGTTGATTGTACAGTCAGCCAGATGTTTAGATTGGATCTGGCATTTTTGTCCACCTATTAGTCCTTCCCAAGAACCTGGGATAGGCAGATGTTGTTTGATGGTGTTAAAGGTATCATCACAGGATATAAGCTGTTCCAAGTAAAGCATCCCCAACTTTCCTGTTACTTCCACTCCTTCAATCAAGACTTCCCTATTAATTAAATCAAGTCAAGGATGCCTTCTTTCCTCCACCTTCCAAAAGAAAAAAAAGTTGTTAGCAAGGCAATTTATGAATTTCCTGGAATGACCGTGCTTCCAGAATTTACTTCTCTACACTTGTTTGGATAATTGAAGTTTCCATCAAAATGCTTTCATGAGTACTTGAAAGATCTGCAATTTGCTTTTGGGAGGCATCATCAGTGACATTGCGTTTATATGTTCTCTGTTTATTTTGCCCAGATGCCGTCCACATGCATTCATTTGGATTTCTGAACAGAAATGAATATTTTTAATATACAATCCCACACCTCTTTTCCTTCTGTTGCTTCATTAATAGTTTGCCAATGAGTTTCATCACATGCAGAAATCTTGGCTATCAGCCCTGGGGGCATCTCGTTCTACTGTTTTTTACCTTACTCAGACTGAGTGTGTTTAGTAGCATTGTTTGATACTGAATTACAGTTTGTTACATATAGGAAAACATGGGATGAACTGGTGTCAGGGGTATGTTGATTTTAAGCTTTGAAGTGCAGCATATGTTCAGGTAAACAGGAGTACATTTGTACAAATCTAAATAGAGATGCAGACTGCACTGCTATAATCAACCTTCAGATAGTAAAATTCTTTTGCACTGTTCATTAACCTCAAAGAACTCTGAGAGATACTCATAAGCCTCCAAGTCCAGTACAGGAGATAATGTGATTACCGCTATAATTAATTGGAAATAATACTGAAACTTAATTATCCCTGCCATATGCTCCCTTGCATGCTGGGGAGTATGATACTCAGACCATATCTATCCTCTGACTAGTGAATTGTGCATTCTGCATTGTTAAGCTAATCATATGCCTAATACTTAATGTCATTTAAAATATAATTAATTCCAGACAAATATGTAGATGGACAAAGAATAATCTAATCAGATTCCTGTGTATAGATAGCTACAATTGAGATATACACAGTATGCATACTCACAGTGTAGATGCTCTGAGTATGCATTATATGCAAAGGACAAAACAATACACAATATACTACAGGGAAAAAAATATGTTACTCTTTTATTTTGTTTCAGTGGCTCAAAGTAGTAATTTAACCCAAGATGATCAACTTCTCATTAACTGTCACAATTAAAGTCACATTTACAGAACATTACTATATTTTTCAATCATGCTAATAATTGTGCAATCCGCCATTCATTAATATTAATGAGAGAAATTAGGGCCATGAGATTATAAAGAGGAGAAAGGATCTGTTGGATCCATTGAGTTAAGTGTGATACTTCATTGCTTAGTAGTGTCTCCCTATCCTTCTAGTTATTGTTTATGTGCTATTAATGATTATAAAAATAATTTTGATAAACCTGACTAATTGTTGGAAGCCACCACAAGAGAGGATTTATATTGTCACCAAAGGTCTACACTCTGCAAATTTAGACATAAGCTTAAAGATGATCCATATGCCTTCATGGTTTTAATTGCTTCTAATGGCTTTCTATATTTTTCCTGTTTTATCTGTATTTCGTTTGTTGTTTTTGTTGTTGTTTTAACTGTGTGAGCTGCCCACAATCAAGAATGTGAGATGGGCGGCTATATAAACTGAATAAATAAATACATTTTTCTTCTCTCAGAAGATTCTCTCTTTTCCACACACTGAAATACAATTTCTTCACACAATGCTTTTCTGAGGAATGGACTCTATGGAAAAGTATCCAGTTAATTATTCTTCCAGTGGAACTGTTACCATCAGCGGAATGAAGAGAGGTCATTCTTTCATGACTTCCAGCATTTCCCTGTATATCCTCAATAATCTGTTGTAAGGAGTTGGGAGAGACCCCAGAAGAGATTTATTTGGCTGGGAATAGTATGGGGAAATGAACTGAAGATAATGCCCTTCTACAAACAGAAGTCCACTAATGTGACATTGGATTTCACTACTTTACATGGACATTTCAAAAAGGCAATATCTAACAGGAAGATTAGTACACCATTTAGTGCCCTTATAACTCTGAACCCTTCCTCCCCCTTTTTTTTTTTAAACAGGAGCAAATGTTTTATTGCACATTAATTGAAATATGATATCAATAGCACTTCAGTGGATGAGTCTGGCCTGAGACCAGCTATCAACTTGACCACCCACCAAAAACATACCTTCCTTAGCTACAGCTTTCTAATTTGTTCATGTTTCTTAATCGTTCAATAGTTCTGTGTATATCCTCATAATGTAAGCATAAGAGCAGGCTTTATGGGAGGAGAGCTTGAGGATGATTGACAGTTTCTGATTGCCTAATATTCTCCTATGTGCATTCCATTTCTTTGATGTGCAATTGTTTTTCTCCCCTTTATAATGAAATGAAGGTAAAATATCAACTACATTTGACATTTCCATGATTTTGGAAGTGTATGCTTCCTGCTAATCTTCTCCCACCCCTGCAGAAATATTGGGAGGTTTTCCATTTTGCATGGTTGTGTGGGATCATAGCATCTGTGTAGCCATCTCATTGACTTGTAGAGTAGTATATTACAGCTAGTCTAGGGTTCTCTTGAACCTTCTGTTTCAACCGCTTAGATAGACAAAGCATCTATTATCTTCACTAAACTGAATCAAATGTTTAATATAACATTGTAGAAAACTAGCCTGCTGCTATATCTATCAGATATTAGTTTCTGTCTTGAGAAATAGACATATCACTTTACGATGCCTAAATCAATGTAGTAATTTTCACTTCTTTTGGTCTGTGTCTTTTTTTTTTATTATTAACTTTTTTATTGCAAAATTGTTTCCTTGCAGCTTTGTGTTAATAATCTATTCTTGTGTTAGTTTCAAAAGCATTTCTTTGCCTTTGGCTACTGCTGGGAAACAGCTGCGATTTGAGATGTCAATGTAGCCATTAACATCAAGAGTTGTGAATCACTGTTTGTGAATGTGTTTGGCCTAGCATCACAAGATTATTGGGTGTGGATCTGAGATGGCGAATGTCACGTTAGCTGTGCAAAAATAGCACTTACCTTTTCCCTGTGATGGAAAAGTTTCCTTCTTCATCATAAAAGACTGCTGATTTGTAGATTAAATTATCAAAATATTAAATGGTTGCTGTATGCTGCAAAACAGTGACTTGCCTGACCTTGTAGGCATGGCCAAATATAATTTTCAAAACAGTTTATTTATTAAAAATATTTATATGAAAAATAGATGAAATGAGTTATTTCTGGAAGAGCAGAGGAGGAGCAGAGGAGCAGAAATAATGTATTTCTCAAGAGAATCTGAGCTTTAAAAAGGCCACCCTCCCCCCCACCCCCAGGACTCCTGCGTCATCACTTTTCCAACTCCTGTTTCTTTTGTCCCTCAAAATCTTCTTTGGTTAGACAATGGCAAGAGAAGCAAGGATGTTGTGAAGGCAAAGAAGGAAGGTTTATTTGTCCTCCTAGGTTTCTTGTGGTGGATATGCCTTGCCAGCATTAACTCTTGGAAGGACTTGATAGACCATCAGGAAACACTGACACGCTGTCTATGAGCCAGTATGTCAGCAAGAATTTTCCCCTCCTCTGTTCTTACAACATGAACTGCAATAGCTATTTAACCAACCATTTAAGGCTGAAAGACTAGTGTATGGACCTTGGTATCCTTGACACATTCTGGATTTCAGGTCCTATCGGACTCCAGCCAGCATAATCAGGGATTGCAGGAATTGTAGCCCAAAACTTCATCAGGAGAGTGGGTTACTTACCATAAGAGTTGTAAATCATCTTAAGAGTAAACTGTGTGTGCATACATACATACTGAATTTAGCAACATGCAAAAGGAATTTCAGCAGACTTATCTGAAATCTTGTAGCCCCCTAATTTACAACTTTTAACAAGGACAGGTTCAGAATTCATCTGCAACAATTTTGTAAGAACATTAGAAAAACCCGATCTGATCAAAGACCCTATCTGGGACAACATTCTGTTCTTATATGTCTGGCCTGATATCCTTTGGAAGGTCATTGATAGGAAATGAATACAGTATACAACCCTCTTCTATTTCCACTGGTAGTCTGGTTTATGCAAATTGTTATTATTATTTTTTTCTGAGAACACTCAATCAGACATAAAGTACATCCAGGTCCACTGTACTGCAGTACTCAGCTACTCAAGTATCTCTAGTAGTCATCATCCCAATAGCAGATCTTGACCAGACCAAGGTTCCCATGTAGTTTCTTGTACCATTAGAGCTGCTACCATACCAATTGGTGCATTCTTCTTTTCCCCCCTGCTCTTCTTCCTCCTGTAGGTCTTCTCAAGAAGCTGTTGTTGGGAGATATCAAACCTCATGCAGCTAGGCAAGATCAAGGAGGCAAGAATTACCCAGATTTTTATCTTTAATGCTAGTTGGGGATACATACAGAAGCTTGGAACCGGTAAGAGAAATCCCCCACTCTCCCTTATACAGTAATAAGCATCTTTGGATGATTTGGAACACTTCTTCCAAGTTTACTTCCAATGGGCTTACTTGGAGTTTGTGGGATAGTTAAGACTGTGGCAAGTTAGTTAACAATTTTGCCTGCTGCTTCTTGATTGTCTATGTCTCCCCCGTCTTCCATTCCTTTCCCAGCCTCCTTCTAATCCCTCACCTAAAACTTAGTGTTACTCCCTCTCTTTCTCCCATAGCATTGTTCTAATGCTGATGGCCCCTAAACTGCATTCATTGCTCCTACCACACCAGTCCTCAAGTCAAGCTGCCTTTTGCCTCCCAGCAGTGTAGAGGCTATTGGTGCTGCTGCCGCTGCCACCACCTTCTCCCCACTCCAGGAACTAGTGTGCCTGCTGTGCCTCGACCTCTTGGTCAGCTTGCCCATCTTGAATGCAATGAACCAGGAGCTGAACTGGTGGTTGCCTAATTTACCATCCTACCTGATGATACCCATCATGATTAGTGTCTAAAACATTGGCAAATGAGATTAGAGCAAGCTACAACGCAGTAGTGGTAATGAGCTTGTTGAACTGGATATTATGATATATGAATTGGATTTTTTTTTCCTAGTAAGAAGTCTCCTCATCATTTCTTAGTGCATCACACTTGATAGATCATTCAAAACATTTAATTATATTGTCATGGTTGAAAGGCTCAGGCCAGTATTCACGGCAAAAACTTGTTAAGCTAATAGAAATCATCTCTGGTGAATTGCTCTGAAGCAATGGGATTGACAGAATTTCAATAAAATGTCCTTTGAAAATACCAGAATAATTCAAGGTGCATTGAGTCAGTTTCTGGATATCGTTCCGCCCAGAGGACAGTGGGGCTGTGCAAGGCAGCATTGTTTTGCACCTACAGGGTGCATTGCACTGCAGAAGTGAACTGACTTGCACAGATGTAGCTTTTTGTGCTAACTTGAAGCTTCAGCCCAACATTTACAGTTTTGCCTTTGTGCTGCTAGGCAGATCTGCTTCAGTGGAGTGATTTGATGGTAATTATCACTGAATCAAATTGCCCCTTGAAAGCTTTGCACTGCCCTACAAGGTAGTTATATAAAGTCAAGCACGACCAAGATAACATGGGCAGAGAGATTTCCTTTCCCCCTACAATATTAGAACTTTAGGTCATCCATTGCAGCTGAACGCAGACCAAAAGAAAGAGTATTCAAATCAAAATAAGGAAATATGTTTTACTAGTGAATGTTGATAGTTTTAAAAGGGGACTGGAGAGGTTAATGGAAGATGACTCTTTATTACTTCGTGAATCAGAGATAGTATGCTAAATGCTTAGAATGGGGCTCTTATCCTCCTGTTCAGGCTTGTCAGCTTTCCAAACTCATCCAGTTGGCCATTATAAGACTAGAATGCTGGACTACATCACTGTTCTATTGTTCTTATAGTCTTACCTATTCTTTGTGAACGCAGGCTATCCTAAAACAAATGTGTAATCAGCTATTTGCTCAAAAAATGTTAATACACAGAAATGCCAATTAAAGGGATTGTAAATATTCATGATCTTCGTTTCTGGGAGGCAGGACTATTGATCGTGGTGGTAAATGAATGTTCTGAATCCAGTAAAAGATTTCTGAGTAGCTTGTGTTGATTCCATGAGAAAAGCAGTAACGTCGTTGAATGGATGTAGAGAGAGATTACACCTTTTTCACAGCTCAGGAGAGGAGGAGAGAAGGATGAACAATAATCCTGTCTGCTCTTTAGAATTAGGAGGAAATTGGATGGTTTCAGCCTATTCTTTCCCAAGGGAGAAGTCCAATTTGTACTGCTTAACTCCAACCTTAGAACAGTTTTTTTAAAAAGAAATAAGTCATGTTGCTTAGTAGATTAGGTACTTCACATTATCAATAAGCTAAAATATAACATTATCCTGCCTACACATTTTAAGATAAGGATTGATGCATAATTATGCCTGAAGGGTGTGAGTTTCAACCCTCTACTCATTTGCTTGAGAGGAAGCTGAACTGAACACAGTGGGATTTACTTTTGCATAAATCTCTATAGAATTAGGGTATAATGAGTTTTGGTGTCTTTTACCTGTACAATCAGGCCTGTTCAATTAAACTAGGAAAACATATACAATTTAAAACAGTGTTTCTCAACCTTGGCAACTTTAAGACATGTGGACTTCAACTCCCAGAATTCCCCAGACACTAGGCTGGCTGGGGAACTCTGGGAGTTTAAGTCCACATATCTTAAAGTTGCCAAGGTTGAAAACTACTTATCTAAAATAACAATACAGGAAATTCTGGAAATACGTAACAAGCAATTAACAGATAAAATTGGCTGCTGCATGACATAGTAACCTTAAAGTGACTTTAAGTGAAATTCACAGAAGAGATACCTGTCACTGCTTGTGTGTATGCCCTGCTTTTAATCTTCCTTGAGAGATCCAACTGTACATTGCCAAAAACAAGAAAGTGGATTTTTGGTCTTCTCCAGGATTTTTACAGGCTAACATTCTTTGTATAAGCCAACTAGGATTTTGCCAACTAGGATCCTAAAGAACTGATGTCACTTTGTGATAAGAATAATATATTTGCTGAAATCATTGATATG
The DNA here is from genome assembly GCF_059951505.1 of Python bivittatus. NCBI lineage: Eukaryota > Metazoa > Chordata > Lepidosauria > Squamata > Pythonidae > Python > Python bivittatus. The sequence continues at coordinate 12,398,007 of NW_028277125.1, read as the reverse complement.
TCTTGGTGTAGTCCAAATACTTGTAAGACCCTGTACAAGTAAAATAAAATTATTAAGTTGAAATTTCTCTTAGCAGATTTTTCCCAGACATGAAAATGTCTTTGACTTAGCACAGCCTTCCGCTAACATAAGGTCACACATCGCATCGCATCACATCTCATCATAACATGATGGATTTTTCATTAATGCTTCTTTCCTGCGTAGCCTTTGTTTCATATTGCACCTTGTTTTGGAACATCTACCAGTCCTCTGGAGTTGATAAGCAGAGTTTCAAGAGACAGCAGAAAGAGAAAGGAGATTTATAATCTGCTGGATCATAGCTGGATTTTATTTGTTTATTTGATATACTGTTATCCTACTTCGTACTTTAGCAGCAAAGTTGCTAATGACAGAATTTTTAAAGAGAATTACTCCATTGTTACTGTGGTTGTTTCAATGCCAGACATGAACAATACACAGTAACCCAGTCTTAAATAAAAACAACTAGGATAATAACATTCCACATGGTGTACGGAACAAACAATAAATTACCTAAGTGGTCACTTGTGAAAATCATAGCTAATGTTTTTGAAAAAGTATTCTCTGATCCACATTTAGTTATTCATAGAGTTCTTTTGGTCACAGTATGCAAACTCCAATAAAAAGGACAACATTATCTTGATTAATTCTATATACTATTTTCACAGCAGAAAATGAAAGCGAAGAATTTATATAAGATTTAAAACTCTAAATAGCAGTTTGGATGCTAATAAGCATTTACAGTTGATCCCAGAACCCTGAAACTCTGTAAAATACATCATCATAAATCTTTTACAGAAGATATTTGAGCATATTTACAGTATCTGATATATCTTACAGAAATGTGCTAGAGAAAAATGTCTGTCTAACACAATATTATAAATTTACATAGCCCCAAAGAAAACTCCTAAAAGAAAAAAAAAGTGAGATAAAAGCTGCACAAATAAATAAACCCCAACTTTCACTAATAACCATGTATAGTGCTATTAGAGTGCATATTTAGTTGTTGATTGAAGGATGTTTGGGGGTTTGAAGTGCTAATCTATGGATTTGGGTCACCTCTGGATATCAGAACCACGCCCATAACTGGGATTCAAACTCAGAATGATTTTTTCAAATGGTGGGGCATGTCAACTTTTGTTAGATGAAGACTAAGATACAGCAGGAAAAAGGTACCAGTCTGTGGAGCAAGTGTAGGCAGATGGTCAGTATTTGTCTAACCCAGTGTTGTTCAAACTTGGCCACTTTAAGATGAGTGGACTTCAACTCCCAGAATTCCGCAGCCAGCCATGCTGGCTGGAGAATTCTGGGAGTTGAAATCCACTCATCTTAAAGTGGCCAAGTTTGGACAACACTGGTCTAACCAATCACATAGCTTCATACTGTGTATTAGTCATCATAGGAAATCATCATGCCTTCTCTGTCACAGTGCTTGCCCTATGAAATAGTCTCCCCCTTGGATTTGGATAATCCCCAACCCTCTTGGCCTTGCACGAGGCTATTAAAACCTGGATTTTCCACCAAGTCTCAGGGCCAGAGTCCTCAAGCCTTAGGGCTTTATATATGTGTGTTTGTTTTTATGAAATTACTGTGTAATGCCTCAATGGGTCTTTTGTATTGGATTCTTTTAATTGGTTAGGAGTTTTTTATATTGTTTTTCTGTGGAGCGTTCACTGCCTCAAGTTATATATTTTAGCTGGGGTGGCTGTATAAATTTTCTAAATGAAATAAATAAATACAGCACATTCTTATTTCTTAGTGCACCTGCAGAGATCTTGGAAGCCTTGGTAAACACTGTTCGCAGTTTATTAGTAGGCAAACTCCTAATTTCTGAGCAAAGAAAGTTGGAAACATAGGAAGCTGTTGCCTATTGAATCAGATCTATTTAGCTCAGTACAGTGTACATTGAACTAACTGATAATGGGCCCTGAGCCCGATTCTCATCTATCTATCTATCTATCTATCTATCTATCTATCTATCTATCTATCTATCTATCTATCTATCCATCCATCCATCCATCCATCCATCCATCCATCCATCCATCCATCCAATTTATATAGCTGCACATCTCACTTTTATGTGACTCTAGGTAGCTTACAATAAAACAAATAAAAACACAAAATACATAAGATAAAACAAAAATAAAAACACATAGCAAACAGGCACAATCTAATCCATCATCCATACAACCAGGAGGTTGTCTCTAACTCATGCCCAGGGCCCCAGGCTTAAACACAAAGCCAGGTTTTCGAGGCCTTATGAAAGGCCAACAGGGACAAGGCCAATCTAATTTCAGGGGGGATGATGTTCCAAAGGGTGGATTAAGTAAGTAAACCTTACTTAATGGTTAAATCCTTTCTAAATTGCAGATGTTCTTATAGGCTAGGAAAGTGAAATCAGCTTATAATACCCCACCTGATGGGTCTACCCTCCTGATATGTCAGGTTGGCAAATCTGAGGATGCATAGCTAGCATGAATGCATAACTGATTGCAATGACTAGCCAGCTGAATATGCTGGGAATCTGCATGACAGCTTGAGCAAAATGGTGGTTAGATATATTAAGTATGGCTTATAAGCAGCATCTAATAGAGATTCAGTCTTATACATACGCTTTTCTTAATCTCAGTCTCTTACAAACCTCTTCGCAATAAGAGGAGAATGCACTTTATTTTACTTTTCGGAATTTTTTCAAGGCTAAATAAGGAAATGGGGGTTAAGAAGTAGACATGTATGAGTTTCATTTAAATTGCTTTGGGTCACATCAATCATATTTATTTGAAAGGTAGTAGATTTTGTGTACTTGGTATACTGAATTACAGCATATCGAACAATGATTAGTCATAAATTTTACAATTATTGAAAGAATAGCTTCTTGATTAGTCGCATTGACTGCGTTATCGTCCATTATTATAACAGTATGGTAGCATTTCCGTGATAGCAAGGAATTTAATTGCCATGAAGATTTATTTGCCGAATACAAAACACTGTTGTAAGCAAGGCTTTTGAATTGTACCTTACAAGCATCCAGAGTATTATCTGCTAATTAGGTACAGAAAGTGCATATATAATGTTAGCTGAAACTGTTCAACCTTCTGACACAAGCTTTTTTAATGAAAAAAATAAAATAATTACAACTACTGTAATAAATTTGGTATAATTTTTATAAGATTAAATCATCTCTTGAAAGTGATTTGCCAGTTGACCTTTGAAGTTAGGCTGAAAACTAAACATAATAAAAAGAAGAAAAGCCCTAACTAATCAGGTAGAAGTTAAATGTGTCTAGAGGTCAGTCCTATACCTGTCTATTCTGAAGTAAGCTTAATTACGTTAATGGAATTTATTCCTAGATCAGTTTGAATAGCAGGACAACTCAAATATCACTATTAGGAATATTTTTTACTTAGTTTGGGCTCAATATTTATTGTAATGCTCACAGAATCAATCACACACACACACACACTATTTCTCTCGCTCTTTCATGGAACCAAAGATGGAGGAGATGTGAGGGGAGTGTCTATTTTCTTCTCAGCCTTATTTACAAATCTTCTTGTTAGTCTTAAGTATACGGTGATGGTGATTCTCATTCTCTCATTATCTTTGTCCATTCTTAAACAGTTGTATTTTCTAACATTTCATTCCTGGGGTTAAATGTATCTAAAGTTCAGTCCTATACATGTCTACTCTGAAGTAAGTTTACTTATGTTAATGGAATTTATTCCTAGAATTTATTGGGGGGAAATGTATTTTCCCCCCAATAAATGGCATTTATTGAAATGAAATGGCATTTCAGACTTTCACAAAAACAAAAAGGAGAACAGCAAGAAATATCCTGAATGATTTAATATTTATTATTTGTAATATTTCTTCACCCACAGAAAATCACTCCAAGTTGCAGGGAAAGAAGGCTATCCTATCTGAAGTGGAGGGGAAAAAATTATGTGTGTGTATATATATATATATATATATATATATATATTGATGCCTATATATATGTACATGCCTATATATATATTCAGGATATTTCTTGCTGTTCTCCTTTAAATATATATAGAGGTAAAACAGTTTTTTTAAAAAGGTTAAGTATACCAGGAACCCTATTTGATTAATATATACTCAGTCCCCTACACTTAAGTAACTGAATTAGTAATTGATCAGCATGATACATTTTAGCTAAAAAATGAGAGACGTTGATCAGATTGTTTTGCTTTGAAATCTGCCCTGAGCCCAGTCTTTGTGCATCAGCATGCATGAGTGAATCAGTATGCCAACTAATCATTCCTGAATGGCATCAATAGTGGAGGGCTGAAAAGCTCCCAGAAAATAGTATAGCAGAAGGTAATGAATGATGCTTAGCTATCATGTATCTGGATATAGAGATAGAGACAGATTTACAGACACACTCCATAAGTGCTCTTTCACTCTAGAAACACTGGTAAAGGACAGGCCATCTTACTGTGCAATTAAGATGTATTGAAGCATCAGAAGATAATGGATCAGTCTTTTCCTCAAAGATAATATGATTTCCCTCAGTCCCTCACTCTCTGCACTTCTCCCTTTTAGCATATTTTAAAAATGCCATGTTTTGTACAGCAAGCTAAGCTGTATGGCAAGTTTCAAAATGTTTGCTTATTGAGCATTTATTCCTTAGACATTGTATTCCAGTTCTCCTCAGTGTGATGCACCACAGATACATTGGATTATAATTACTTTAAACCCCAGTCTGCATAACCTGCCTGAAATGTGTGGGAGTTATAGCTGAACAGTCTTGAGGGCACAGTTGGACTACGTGGCTGCCTTAGCTGAGAATAAGAGTTATTGTCAACAAAAGCAAGAACAAATCCAGTATATTTTACAAAGACCTATATGCTATTAGCACACTTTTCAGAACTTTCGCTGATGCTGTTAAATCAAAACAAACGAGTTAAATCATTAGGAAAAAAATACTGACCAGGTTCTTGAATGTTATCACCAAAGTTTCTTATTTTTTGGTATAAATTTTATTAAAAGTTTTAAAGTTTCTTACATCTTCAGAAGCTGCCAAAAAATGATGGATCACTGACATAATCCCCCCCACTCTTGGAAAGAAAGTGCTCCATTGCAGATGGATGGAGAAGATGGATATTTTTATATCAAAGGGTAAAAAAAAAAAAAAAGGGACAGTGATAACCAATCACATGTCACTCACTGTTCCATCAACAATATGCACTGGATTTCTTGCCATCCTTAAGCCTCAGAAGGATTTTGTTTGTTTATTTTAAGTTGTTCTTACTCTACACTTCATCCCTAAAGAGATCACAGGGGAATATACTTAAGGCAGTGAAATAATAAAATAACCATTGGCACATGCAGACTTCCAGCAGCCCAAAGGAGCACATTTTAACTGTCCTTGTAAATGCAAGCAGTAAAGAAATCATAAGGACTAGGTTTTCCAGAGCTGCCACAGCAAAGATTAACTTCCATCTTATGAAAATTTCAAGAGACAGTGAGAAGAACCTCCATGAAAAGATCTGGTTCTTAGGAAGAGGAAAATAGTTCTTTCAGGAAACCCAGAATCACGCAGTTTAAAGCTAACTCAAAACCAGCTCTTTGATTTGTCCATAGACAGCCTATATTCCATCTCTATAAGAAATTTCACAACAGTTTTCTAAACCTATTTCTGAGTGTTCTGCAGAAGGAACTACATCTAGAATAAAATACAGTAATCAAATTAACCAAGAGCTGGCTAAGATATAAATCACCATAATTACACTTCTATGTCTGAAGAATACTCTTTTCTGGACCCCTCCAATCTTAATTATACTAAGATCATCCTGGCTATCGTGGAAGCTTGAAAATCTAGGTCTAAATGAACCTTCCAAATTATAAAACTGAATAAAGAGGGAATGCACCTCTCCCAACATTTTCTGCCTTCCCAGAATATAGTATTTTGTTTACTAGCTTCATCTAGTTCACTGTTTACATCAAACACTAGTCTACGACTTTAAAGCTTTCTCTGGAAATACAGAAGAGAAATAGAACAGAGTGTCATTATTTACTAAAATTAGACAAGTGTTGAGTAGTACAGAAACCAGAGCCCATGTAGTTGAACAGAAGCCCCCCCCAATACCACCTTCTGGAAATATCCTCAAGAAAATGGTTCTGAGTTTATTTTTTCCCCTAAAGAACTTGCCACTCATAAATAAGAAAAGAGAGAAAAATAGAAATCTTTAATAAGGCAGATTCTTCTATATGATGCATATCCCGAGAGTCCTCTAGCTTTACTTCTCCTACAACCTTTCATCTAGCTTCCTTCCAGCTTATGTCTTTTATTTAATTTCATGGAGGAGATACAAGCACAGAGACAAAGCATCTGTATATCTGACCATCTCAACAAAAAGGACAGAGGACCATTAACAGAATGTGGCAGTAGTTTCCCTTCTGGTATATTAAAAGATTGAATTTATTATTACCTTATATTGTATGGAGCATGCCAGTGTAATGCATTTGTCAGACACTGGATGATACTAGATTTTTGTTTGTTCTCACTGCTTTCTAATAAACTTAAAGTGTAAGTTTCATTTGCTCACTCCCAGAAAAAGGAATAGGACTCTGGATTAAACTTGACACCTCATTGCCCTTGGTGCCTTGCTAAGCAGAGTTGGCATGTGAAGACTTTAGAGTAAAAAATCATGATTCACTGATGGCATGTGCCTCAAGAGATGCAGCCTTTGAACATTCAGTCTCAGAACTGTAAAATCAGTGATCTCAAATTCCAAATGGTCCTGGTTCAGTGTTAGGGTTCAAGTCTTTTATATCTGTGGGTGTCTAACTAATTCAGGTGGTCACCCTTCATCAGGTGAATACTGACAGCTTGACTACAATACATTGGTAGTATTGTGGAGCCAGTTGGCACATTTGGAATGCTGGTATATATAATCTGCACTTCCAAAGTAACTGCCACATGGGTGTGAAGTTGCCCATGCAGAAACTTTGTGCCATGGTGGTCATAGTACATAGAAAAACACTCATTGACCAGAAGGCAATTCTTAACTACTCCCTATAACTTTCAGGATCATCTATATCATCCATGTTCTTCCCTTCCCTTCCCTTCCCTTCCCTTCCCTTCCCTTCCCTTCCCTTCCCTTCCCTTCCCTTCCCTTCCCTTCCCTTCCCTTCCCTTCCCTTCCCTTCCCTTCCCTTCCCTTCCCTTCCCTTCCCTTCCCTTCCCTCCCCTCCTCTCCTCTCCTCTCCCCTCCTCTCCTCTCCTCTCCTCTCCTCTCCTCTCCTCTCCTCTCCTCTCCTCTCCGTAGACATATTTTCAAGCAGAGTACTTTGAAAATTAAAGTGGGATGATAAAATAAAGTCATATGGGACAGCAAGCATGGCATGCTGAAAGAAGGTTCTATAAGCAATTTGATTCCTGAGGATACAAAATTGTCTATCCTTGGCTTGGATCATGAAACCCACCTGAGATAATATGACATCCATGAGAAAGCCCTTTTGACGCAGCCATCCCTGGCAAAATCTCCCAGGTTTTCAGGTTTATGGCACTGTAAAAGTGAATTTCTATCTCCATCTTTTATTCATTTTATGGCACCCCTAGTGTTCCTGCTCTTCAAGAAGCAGGTGACATGGAGAACAGATTGGGGATTTGCCTGCCTTCAGAGGAAATGCTTAGTGAGTCATGAATCCTCAGCTGGCTTTCTTGACATAAGAATTGAAGCTTATTGCAGAGAGATTCTGAGAGAAAGAATCCTTGCACCAAGGCTGTTAGAAAATGTTGGGGAGCTTGCTAAGATGGAACATGGTTGGTCCCCAGAAGCTGCTGTTAGTAATTGCCATAGTATAAAATTTACTTCTTTCTTTCTGTGCAACATGCATACAAACACAGATACCTATTTGAGTGATAGGGCTGAAATATTTAAATGGATAGACTGTTCTTTGTGAGGAATTCCTTTAACTGATTTATTTTTGAAGTTGTATAAGTCTGTTTCAGTGGCAGTTCTCTGAACTTGCATATATGAGCAATAATACCAAAACCTTATGTATTTCTTAGCATTATCTTTCAATATAGTGCATGGCCCTTCCCTCCCTCCCTCCCTCCCTCCCTCCCTCCCTCCCTCCCTCCCTCCCTCCCTTCCTTCCTTCCTTCCTTCCTTCCTTCCTTCCTTCCTTCCTTCCTTCCTTCCTTCCTTCCCACAAAGGAGAATAAATTTGGTTGAAGTTCTGGGAGGTGAAGGTGTGAGTTCTTGCATTTATCTCAGTCCTAGCTACCCAAAGAACTTGAGTGTCTGTAAGGTGTCCTTGTACAGTCTGCAGTGGCCAGTGATTTGCATGTTTTATTGACATCTCACTGGAGGACAGATGTGAATACTCATGCCATGAGCCCTTTGCAAATTCAGAAGTAAGGTTAGCCAGGGAGGATGTGGAACAGCAGAGCTCTTCCCTATCATGAGACAAGAGGTCCAAAGGATAGAAAGACATTCTAAATTATCCTAAAACTAAGGCAGAAAAATCTCAGTTTTATTATTATTATTTTTCTTCTCCAAAAGTGTCTTTTGGAGAAGAAAAATAATAATAAAAAAAAATTCAGTGAGACTGAAGGAGAGATTTAGGCATAACATTAATGAGCATTGTATCTGGTTGTCAAGGATGAAGGAATTCACTATGAGTCAAATATTGCTTTATGGTATCTGGGGAACAGTTAATGCTCTTGTGGGTATTACCAAACAGTGTAGAATTGCTAGCAAAACCCTATGCATTTGAAGGATCTCTACCATGTAGCCTCACCCACGTTTTTTCTTTTTTTTATTCATTTAATTTTAAGTAACCTACCCTCTAAGGATGGCATACAACAGATTTGGCCAAATACTAAATTCCCATATATCAACCCCATGATTTTGCAAAATATTTTGTCTAGGAATTTCTCCTGAAATAATTTACTAGTCTGATTGATACATACGTATATATTTACACATACATATATTCACACATATACATATACAGTATACACACACACACACATACACACACATACACACACACACGTGTGTGTGTGTTTTGCTTACTTAAAATCATAGTTAGAAGGATCTCCATTAAAAATGGTCTGCTAGCAGGCATGGAAGAGTCTTGTCTTGGTCTGACAGCTCTTTATATCTCCCTTCTGCTGTCTTGCACATCACTGAAGCTTTTAACAGACTGGGCAAATATAAATGCTTACCATCTCAGAACAAAAGGAAACTAGACAGACAGACAGACAGACAGACAGACAGACAGACAGACAGATAAATAGATAGATAGATAGATAGATAGATAGATAGATAGATAGATAGATAGATAGATAGATAGATAGATAGATATTTTCCTGTGTTTGGGAAACTGATTTATATTTAAAGTAGAACTTTGTATTTGGTTTCCACCACATCTACAAAACACCACAGCACTGCTCCTAGCAGAATTGGAAGGATAGAATGTGCACATTCATTTATCCATAGACAAGTTCCACCAGTGTGTTTCTGATCCATCCTGTCTGGAATATGGGTGGAGGAAACGAGATGGCAGTTGAAGCAGGGAGAAAAATGAGGAGAAAAGTGGCAGGCAAGGGAAGTGTCATTTGTTTCTGGTGGATACTTCCCTTTCCCAGCCTTCTTTGGTAAAGAATCAGGAATGGCTATTAAAACATAGAATGCCAACAGTATGACTAAAATTCACACATCACCCAGCCATAATAAGCTACAATGTAATCTCTGGCTTTTGCTCAGTCAGTGATGTTTGTAAAAGATATCTTATGGCTTAGTGCAGGGTTCCCCGACCCTTTGGGTTTAGTGGGAGAATTGGGATCTTTTAGATCCCATTATTAGCATGTTCACAGCATCACAATCATTGTCAGCGATTCAAGGTAGCCCAGGTCAGAAAACTGCATAAGAATTACTGGAACTCTGCTTAACTGTTGAAGGGTAGCATAACCATATCTCCCCCTGCCCCCTCTTATACTAAAGAGAACCAGATAGAGTTATCTGGAGTTTCTTTCTCAAGTCTAAATTGATATTCATTTAACTGTTCTTGGGTTCCTCCTTCAAGTTTATCTCCATACTGGGTGTGGCTTATTACAAAACAACTACTCATTGGAAGGCAAATAGATGTGATTAAGAAAAATGAAGTTACAGGATGGTGTTCTGCCTTGCAACATGGTTACTACCTGTTCATTCATTCACTTATAATGAAAACAATAACAATAAAATAAAGCTAGATGGGGCAGGGAACCTGCCCAGGGCTTACAAGTTGTGTGAACCAAGACACTATGGCCTGTTCATCAATATGTGTTTAAAGCAAATTATGGATTAGTGAGATATGTGAACACAGATACTAGTTGTGTTGGTACAATATACTTATTCATGTCATTTTTAACTTAAACATGTTTTAAAGAATTAGCCTAGTTTACAGTCACCAGTACTGAACACTTATCACATTTTAAACTAAAATGTGTAAATTCAGCCATGTTTGTTGTTCCTCTTTTAGTTATATAGTATATTTTATTAATGTCTTCTGACAGAAGAATTAATTTCAAAGAGATCAGACAGATGCTAAGTTTTAGTATCTTGTCTCACTAAAAGGTTTATTTTTTTCCAAGAAAAATCTATAACTTGTTTATCATGATGGATGTGGAAAGGAGGGGGGTTAGACCTGTGATGGGCCTACTGTGGTTTGTGTGTTGGGAGGGAGGGTGGCATTCCCCTTTGGAGAGTATAGCTTCTTCAAACTTTAAAACTGAAGATTGACAAAGTATCTTAACCTTGATAAGCTGTAACACTTGAAGGCTCATTAAAGAGAAATCAGTTATGTTCAATTTAGTCACATTTTTCTGTCAAATGGGCTTCTCCACCTTTTGAAGGCATGTGATGCAATTTGCCAATATAATGGAAACATCGGAGGAGGATATCTTTTCAATAAATTCAACAAATGAACAATCAGAAATAATCTATATTGGTTTTAGACAAAGTCTTTACATAGGTAGAGTATTTCTGGGAACCATTAAGCCATTAAAAAAAAACAGTGAGAGAATTAATATTTAAGAACATTAAGAACAAATCTAGCAAGATGCCTTGTGTGAAATTAGAGTGTTGGTTGATCTAGGCTAGTATTGGAACCATACACAAGATTAGTTTTCAGCAACTAAATTGCACACAGTGAAGTTATGCCATATATCTGTAAACACTTACTGTTGGATTACCATTAGGAAGTAGGGTCTCTGGGGCAGGAGAGTAGAGCATGTAAACAGGCAAGTGTCATTTAGAACTGACTGTGGGAAATGTAAGATGAATTTACCATTTACTAATTTCTCATACTGAGAAGAGAAGGCTGGATTTGAATTTAAAAGACTATCAGGTGCAAGCTCAAACTTAGCTATCAGAAGTTATTAACTACTGTAAAAAGGCTTTAGTTCAAATGCTAAAATAAAGATCCAGTTTAAACCATGCAATATTATTAGAAGGCTTCAGCATAGTCTGAACCTAGCTGAGTGTCAGCCCTTCAAGGTAGGTCAGGTCAAGAATCAGCTACCACAGAGATTCCAGGAATGCTACTTTATTGTTATATGGTATAATAACAGAATCTTGAAAGCCTACCCAATTTCTTTCAGTCCTATCTTATACTAAACAAAATCAAGGTGGAGTATTTTGAGTTTCTTTCTCATCTTTCCTTCTTTCTCTGGACTATGTTATCTCTTGTCCAAAGTCCCCCTTAATGGCTAATTCATTCTTTCCCCAAGGTCAGCTCTAAATTGTTTTACAGTGAAAGTCCCTGACACTTAGAAAATAATGCTACCATTACCAGAAGCTTGGTAATGATCATGTGTTGGTCATGATCAAGATATTTCAGCTAGCCATAGACATTTTTATGATTGAATGAGAAGTTTGGAAGACCAAAGAAATGTGGATGATGTGCACCTTGATCTCACCAAAGTGTTTGATAAGTTCTCATGATATTCTTGTAGGAAACCTGGGTAAATATGAGCTAGAAGCTACTATAGGCTAATAAATTTACAACCAGTTAGACAAGCTCACCCAAAGGATGTTCATAAACAGAAGGAAATATTGAGTGGGGTCCCCAGTACTCCATTGTTGGAGCAGTGCTATTCAATATCATTATTAATTACAAAGAGGAAGGAGTGGCAGGAATAATGATCTGTTGGCAGGTGATAGCAAGATAGAGGGAATGGCTAGTACCTTAAACAGCAAAACTAAGATTCAAAATTATTTCAGTAGGATGGAATATTGGACCAAATCCAACTGGATGATGTTCAACTTTGACATGTATGAAGTTATGCATCTGAGTAGGGAAAATCAAAGGCATAGCCACTGGATTTGGGTGGCCTAGTATGACTGCTGTGTATAGGAAAAGGATCTAGGAATACTAGTGGACCGTCAGATGAACATGGGCAAGCAGTGCAATCCAGCAGTTTGAAAGGGCAACGCCATCTTCTACTGCATGAAAAGAACATGATATTCAGATCATAGGCTGTAATTCTACTCAGGACAGTTTAGACCACACTTGGAATATTGTGTCTACTTCTGAGCACTGCTCTTTAAGAGTCACAGAGAAGCAGGACATTAGGCTCTGGATGTTGCCTGCTGCTAAAAACAAACCTCTCTTCTTCAAGAACAAATCTTACATTAACAAGCTTTATTAAATGTTATGAGAATTTTGGCAAGTCAACTATTTTCCTTTTAGGATCAAAATATAACAGTATACCTTTGGATGGTAACTTTCTGATTCACTTTCTCACAGCCTTACAGTGTAATGGTGAGAAGGCCAGCCTTTTCTCAGGTACCAGGGTTGTGTCTGTTACTGTGTGTTGTTATGTAATGGTCATCTTAACCCATATCAGTCTGAGAAGCAACCCTTACACTGGAATAAGACCAATCTGATGATAAGGGATCTGGAAAGTAAGTCCTGGGAGAATTGTACTTTCAGACTTGCAAGATTCTGTTAATGTAGTTTTACAATAAAGTAGAATTCTCCCACCATCTCCTTTACAGCCCGAGAAACTAGGGAGGGTCTCTTCTGAGCCTCTTGCCCCACCCACTATCCAGCTGTGGACTATGTTGTCTCTTATCTGACCATTCCCTAGACAGCATCTCTTCACCCCATCTCCCAAGGTCTTTCTCAATTCCCTTATACCCGATGATAAAAGCTGTTAAGCAGTGAAACAGGCTGCCTAGAACAATAGTAGCAGATCTCTCCACCGCCCACTTGCTGGAGATATTCAAATGGGGTAGATGGCTAGCTTTGGTTTACTAGGTTTCTGGACTGAGCTAGGGGTTAGACTATATGACTATAAGATCATGTCAAACTTAAACATTTTATGATTCTTGTTCTATGACATAAATATACAAGGAGCATATTTTCATATCTCTGAAGATGCCTTCAGGATGTTAGACTCCAGATGGAAAAATTTAATTGGAAAAAAAATCTCACAAACAAGCCTGGCTCATTAAATAATTAATCTATAATCATTTTTTCCCACTCTCACCCACACCCTATATGCCACTACACAGATATGTAAATAAACTGCTGACTTTTCCCAATAGTAATAAAGCACTGAAAAATAATACAGTACTGCAGAATAGATCTGGGATATTTGGAGATCTGATCAAAATGGTTGTTTAGAAGCAGAATGCAAATACGAAGCAAAAATCAAAGGTTTTATTTTTTCGGTAGATGGAAGATTCTAAGAAATGGACAGATTTTAATGGTGAGAAATATTTCCAGTGCAGAAGCATTTCAAAAAGCTAGTTACCCTGTCTGTTCCATTCTACTATGATTATAGAATATTTATAAATGTCTGTATATTTAACTTAGTTTTTATTGTGTGTTGATACAAAAAGATGTATGTGTGTGTACTTTCTTCCTGGAAATTTATTTTATTGATCATTTGTTTATATTATATCAATAAACTATAATTCTGCTTGCCTACAAAGAAGCATAGAAAGTAGTTATCAAAACATTTAAGAGCAAGAAAATATACTACAAGTCAATTTAAAATGGAAGTAAAACAAATGCAGTATATAGATTTAAATTTTAACGATCGATCTAAAAAAAAGAGTCAGAACTGATTAAACTAATTCCAACTAAATAAATGCTGAACAAGCTATGATGGGAAAAGACAAACTGTCACTTTGATTCTAAAATTTGACAGTTGGACTAGATGAACTTTGTGTTATGGTAAAGAGTTCCACAAAGTAGGAAGAATCTTCTAGAAGACCTCTTTAGCTGGATTCTAGCAATAAATAAATTCTCTGTAATGAAAATTGGATCATGACATGCATTGGCAATCTGGTATCTACCGGACGTTTGGGGCTATAGCTCTGAAAAACCCTCATTATTAACCATGGTGATTAGGGCTTATAGGAATTGTAGCCCAATGTATTTTCAGGATATTAGGTAGCTTGTCTTCAGACTAAGGTAAGATCTATGACTCCTTAGATCTCAGAGGATAAGAAGTATGTGTCTTATTAATCTTGGCTTTCTTTCTTTCTGATTTTCTTTTTACTGAAATATGAGGTTATTCTCATACTTTCTTTTCCTCGCATTTTCATCTTCTCTAGTTCCATTTTTGCTATTTGCCTGGTAGAGGAATCAGCCACAAGCATTCTTTTCCTCCATGGACTTAGCATAAGGAAACTGGGATGGTCTTCATTCCTTTTCTTGCTCAGCCAAGCATGATTCTTCTCCTATCACACATTTTGCAGGCATATATCCTTGATGACCACTTGCTTAGTACAGCCTCAAGGGAGGCCTTGCATATGGGAACTGTGCACTTTAGACTGAGTTTTCTCTTGGGTAATCCGAACCCTTCTGAGCAGATCCACAGAACACAGCTTGGTGATTACTGATGGCATTCTATATTTCTGCTTTAATGCAAAGATTATAAGCTAAATTGAATAGCTATAAGAAAATCAAGCCGTGTAAAACGTTTTTTCACAACCTGCGTTTTCTCTTAGGTGTTCAGAACGAGTGCACAGACAGAGAATCTGCGTATTAAAATACATCTCTACAAAGTGTATCCATGCTTACAAGTACATGCCCTGTCATATAGTAGTAAAAGTTATAAGTACTATATAGAAATTGTAAGCATTTGTTATGTGACCTGAAAGCTTTTCCTTATTTTTAAATTCCCTTTTGTCTTAAAAAAAGAGGTCTGGCTGTTGGAGACCTTAAAAAAAAGGTCTGGCTGAAAAGCACCACATTCCTGCTGAATTAAAAAAAAATGCTTCAGGGCACAGCCACATGTTGTAATGCACTCTCACATTTTTACAGTGTACTACAAAAAACCAGGGCTGCCACACTCCCCCAACAAAATCCATTGCCCTTAATAACCAAGGAACCAGAAAAGACAGCATACCACATCATTTTAAGGCTGCTGAAAATGTTTTCTTTGCTGCTAAGTTCTGTTAAACGAAGGGGGATTTATTCATTCATCCATTTAATATACTTGTACCCCATTTCCAATTATTATTATAAATGTTGAAGAGGCTTACAGTCAATTAAAATAGAAATAGAAATAATTAAACAGAAAAAGAAGAAGTAAAACACACACACACACAATTTGTAAAAGGGACAGAAAACAGGAGAACAGAATCAAGACCAAAAGCATATTATTGTTATTAATATTATGATATAATGATATAATAGTGTTATTTGTGGAACTACCTCTCCCTGAACATGTCTACAGTTCCCATCAGATTTGGCAGGAGAGGCAAGTTATGGGCCCTGTTGCTGCCCCTGCCCTGTAGAACACCATTCCCTTGAAGTTCAGGTTGGCCCTGACCCTGTTGAACTTTCACAAGGCCCTGAACATGTGAGTATGTTCCTGGGCTTAGAGGTGCTTGTCTGTGGAATGGTTGCATTGATGGTTCTTTGTGTTGCTTTTTTTAAAATCTCAGCTGCTGAGTGTCATATAGGGTTGTCTGGACTGTGGTAGCTGTAATCATATTACTCTAATAACAATGGAATTTTAAAAAAAGAGTATTTTTCACTTACCGCCCGGAAGGTATATTTATGAAAGAGTCAGGCAAATCTGGCATCTGGGAAAAAGTTCCATCATGGGGTTCCCATGATAAAAAAATACTGATATCCCAAATCACTGTTTATCTTGACACCCCACTGACATTTGTAGAGGTCACACTGTCACAATACTACTTCAGTCTTATTGGCAGTCTGCTTCTCAGATAGGCTAAAGTCAGCTTTAGGTGTTCCAGTACGGAAATAGGGTTTTCTCTCTCCAATCTACTTACTGGGCTCTGTACCATAATGCAATGTCACCTCATCTTGGCCATGAGGAAGAGCAGAACCTGGTTTCAATAGCCACTTCATTCACTGCATTTTGAAGGGAAGGTCAACTGTAGAGCTACAGAGAGGTTGGTGCCTCAGAATGAAAGTCTCCTTCAAGCACACCAAAACCCTTTCTCAGATTCCAGCTGTTCAACAACACTTATCCAGCAGTTGCATCTGAGCTGCACAAATCCAGACAATCACAAGATGGTAGCCCTAATCATGATGTTCATATACACAAGAACATCCTACAACTTCACAACTTAATTTCTCTCGCACTCATACCAAAACCTTTTATTGAATTCTGGTTCCAAGAACTCTATCTATCTATCTATCTATCTATCTATCTATCTATCTATCTATCTATCTATCTATCTATCTATCTATTATTAAATTTGTATGCCACCCATCTCCCCCAATGGGTGACTCTGGACAGCTTACATAGTGGCTGAATTTTGGCTACACTAATCTGGGTAACACTATATTCATTTTATAGAGACCTGGTGGTAATTAGATCAAGAGTTGACACTCTTTGGGAGGAAAAAAAAATAGAAAAAATGTGATTGGATGGAACATCAGTACCTTATTAGCCCTGGCCTAGCACACATTGCTATCCTTACAATGTTACATGGAGAAGTTCTAAGGTCTGTGAGGACCCTAATAGGACAGCATGATCAAGAAAGCAACATTTCTTTCAGTTTTAGTGTCAAGAAATAAGGGGTTACAATACTGAATTTTGGAAGCTAAAGTAAGCAAAATTCCCACCACTCTTACTAAGACGGGGTATCAACAGTATGAGTTGTTTGAAAGTCTTTTTCCCAGAGTAGGAAATTGAAGAGCTAACTCCCCTTTTCCTTGATAAGCCTGGCATTACAATATCCGTCAGCTTTTCATTAGTGATATTTTGAAATACTCTCCTTTGTTTCTTAGCCTCAGTGAGTTCCCTTACATTTACAGACAGCAGCAGAACCCAGCCCCATTTTGGGTGCATGTTAACAGCATGCTGTGGGAATAATGTGATTTATACCATGGGGACAATGTGATTTATTCCTAGTGTTGGATTGGCAAAAAGCATGACAAAAACAGCTGTGTGGGTGAGCATTTATTGGGGAAGTGTATGTGGAGAAAGTCTCTCAGTGATTATCTTAATTCTTGGGCAGACAGATGTGACAGAAGGTACCTCCATCCCAAGTTGAAAGAGCAGAAATTTGAAATGTTTGTGTCTCTCTGTTTTATGAAATAGTCACATCAGATAAAAGAATGTTCTGTAGTGAGGCATATTTACAAGAATTTTTTTTAAATGTCAGAGATTAGGATTAATTAATTAATTAGTTAATATTAAATTGATCTTGCTAATTGTCCTTATTGGTCCTCTTCTCAGATATGCTTAACTGGGTCAATGGGTGCTAATGATTCTGGAAGACGACTAAAAAGTCTAATTGAACAAATCACTAATGCCAAGGTTGTTCAGCTCAGAACAAGGGGTTGTGAGATATTAGAGGGAACTCTAGTTTCCAAAACTGGTGATTTTTTACCCAATGATGTGATACACTGTTAAGGAGATTTGACTGGGCTAGGAAGTTTGTGGAAGAAAGGCTTTGAGGAAGTCCAATTCTTTGTTTATGGCAATATTTACAGAGAACTTTCTCAAAGAAATGTAATGGTTTTCATATATCTGCTAGTTCGATTCTAGCTATACCCTGCAAAGAAATTCAGGACTCAACCAACAGAGCTCAAGATTTGTGAACTTTCATCCAAGTCACGTTTTATATCAGAGACTTCTCTGATGTAAGGTAGAAGCATCAGTGTCCACAGGAGGAAGGTCAAGACCAGCAAAATGACAGATGGAGCATTGTGATGCAAACCCCACCCTTTAGGAATGAGGGTGCACTGTTGTCATATGTACAAAAGGGGAGTGGCATCACCATGCTCTGTTCACTATCTTGCTGATTTTGACACACACACTCTCAATGAATGCCAATGGGTAGAAGAAGAACAGTCTCATAGTACTTGAGAGACACCTGATACCATTAAAATCCATTAAGGTAGGAAATTCAGCAGATCCCTAATAGATGGCTTGTTCAATGTGACATCCAATGCCTGAGGAGCTCCAGTGAAGGAGAGGCCAACGTCCCTTGGGGAAAATTGGTTTCTTTAACAAAACTCCTCTTGCCATCAGGAATATTCCTTTTTCTCCCTCCTAACATTGAAACAAAACCTTTTAGATCTAATCCTGCTCCTCTGAGACAGAGGAATATGAGGCAGCCCTTCTTGTATCTGAAGAGTGTTTTCATATCCCTTCTGCACATACTCATTTCCAGATTAAAGAAATTCAGGTTTTCTTTCTTTCTTTCTTTCTTTCTTTCTTTCTTTCTTTCTTTCTTTCTTTCTTTCTTTCTTTCTTTCTTTCTTTCTTTCTTTCTTTCTTTCTTTCTTTCTTTTGCCTGTAAGATTCTCTTCATCTTTCTTAGAGTGCAGCATCCAGAAATAGATATAGTATTCCAGTGTAAATAAACAACCGTATCGTTTTCCCTGGTCTGAAAATTAGACACCCCTGTTCTGCCCCTCTCTAACATCTTTCTGCTTATATGGGTCTGACTAAAGACATAACTGTTCTGTTTTAGGTCTATTCCTGAAAATAAAAACTGATGGAGCAGTTCATAATTTCCCATTGTCAGCAATATTTCAGTAAACTTTCTTGTACTTTCATAAACCCTTATCTGTACTCCATTTAGAGGTCATTGGGTAAAAAGCAGGATATATAGGTCGGCAAACCAGAAAAATACAACTCACATTTTTCACAATCCAGGTAGCTGATTTTTTTTGAAGACTGGCTTTAAACAAGTAATAGTCCATAAGATAAGAACAAATAAGTGAGATCAAAAAGTAGTTTACAATGTCAGGGAGTGCCATACCTACTAAAATGATATGATACAATTCTTTACTGCTACCTTTATAAGAGTGAGTAGAAGACAGAATCTCAGTTTTTCTTATCCCTTCCTAAAATCACTTCCATCTTTATTTAAGGGTAGAAGTATTTAAAGTAGTGGAGCCCTGATCCATCCTGGCAGTCTGTTATTGATGTACAGCAGAGTAGCTCTCAGTGTTTCAATTTCAGACACATTACCACAGATGTCTGCCCGGGGGCCAATGGAGTGACAACTGAGTGCTTAGACATGGTCATTTTTACATGGAAGTTTCCCAGCTGCCTCCCATTTCTAGTCAGTAGCTGATGATTTAACTATTTGCTGAAATCCTCCTCAACCCTAAAATCATCCTTTCAGTTTTGAAAACTGGCCTCCTTATTAGCACAAACATATCAATCTACAGCAGTGTTTTTCAAACACGGCAACTTTAAGATGTGTGGACTTCAACTCCCAGAATTCCACAGCCAGCATGCTGACTAGGAAATTCTGGGAGTTGAAGTCCACATATCTTAAAGTTGCCAAGTTTGAAAAAAAAATTGTTTTACAGTATTGAAAATCAACTCATCAAAGACTTTTAATGTGGTTGTCTGCCTTTTCTCATGGTAATCATTAAAGTGCATTTGATTTATAAGAAACAGGAGAGTGGCAGTGTGTGTGCATGTGTATATATGTATATTCATATATGCATGACACAGGAGAATGCCAGTGTGTGTGTGTGCGTGCTTGTGTGTGTATGTAGTATTTGATGGGGCCCAGATCTTAAGGTATTCAAGGTTAAGTTTGGAACAAACATAATTGTAGATGTCTCAGATAACCCCTAGGCTGAAACAGCACAATTAATTATCAGTTGCCATGCATGATGTAAGACCAGATTACTTAAGGATCACCTGGTCCTGTAATGTCTACCCCATTGTCACAGTTTTTATTATAACAATTTTACTTTCTGATAGGGCCCAAGTTATGAAACTAACTGCCACTGGAATTGAAGCAAGGTGTCTTCTTATTACAGTTTAGAAAAGCATAAACTGTAGTAGGCTGTCAGCCCTTTGAGGTAGACTAGACTTGAACAACAAGGTCATGAATACTAAAACTACTTTTATTGTAAGGTTGCGGTAACAGAATCTTGCAACTCTGAATCTGCCTCGTCCCTGCTTTTATCCTAAAGAGAACTAGGGAGGGTCAAGCCTGAGACACTTTCTCAAATTCCATTCTTCCTTTGGGTTCAGATTTATCTTATGTGACAGTTGCCTTGGCTGTGGCTCTTCCTCTTCTTCAAGGTTATTCTCACAGTCCATTACATAGGCCTTTCAATGTTCTAGTCTCTAATATCAAACATTTAGTCTTTCAGCTTTTTGTGTTTTATGTGTTTTGTTTGTAATCAGGTTTTTAGCACAATTACTGGTATCAGATACCCACAGCAGTTGAAGGAATGGGCAGCATATAAATTTGAGAAAGAAAGAAAGAAAGAAAGAAAGAAAGAAAGAAAGAAAGAAAGAAAGAAAGAAAGAAAGAAAGATTGGCAAAAGGAAATAACCACTTAAGTAACATCTGTACACATGTTGTACATTCTGGATATGAGGAAGGAAAGAACATGGTGTACAGCAAATACTCAAACTACAGCGGCTTCATTTTTTTTTTTTTTAATCATTGCTTATATGAACCCGTATAGCACAGAAAGTTCACCAAGGAAAGGTTTCAGCAGATACTAATCAGTAATACGTCACAGAACATTGAGCAAGCTGTTATCCATGTACCCAGGGAACTAATTGAATCATTAGGAGAGGCCTCAGAAAATTGACCACATAAGGGGAAACTCAGTTATGAGTTTGGTGGCAATCTAATTTCACTTTGGTTGTTGTTTTTTTGTGGGGGTGCATGTATGGCATGTCTTTAAGTGTGTCGAGTAATTTCACAACATTAAAAAAAATCACCACCACCACAAAGCAGTTTGTAGAATCAAAAGTTATCTGGTACTTAATAAGCAGGGGCAGAAAAGCAGGGTTTTTTAAACTTAATATAACGAGGACATCAGAAAAGGGACAAATGGCACACATCCATTTCTAGTTACATGTATAATTGCATAGAATATTTGTGTGGTCTCATGGGTCTTTGCTAAAGAATCTAAGGTTTCACACAACTATTGTTGATTTATTTTAATGACAGGATTATTTAATTTTAAGACAGACATTCAGCAAGATTTGTCCTAAGCAAAAGAAGCAACTGTTAGTTTCAGTGGCCTCACAGTAGTGATGATCCCTTACCTAGGAGTAGAGCCCATTGAACTCAATAAAATGTATTTTTGTTTGTTTATTTATTTATTTATTAAATTTATATAGCCACCCATCTCACTTACGTGACTCTGGGCGGCACACACAATTCAAACAAAACCATTAAAACCATTAAAAACTATAAATCTAAAATACAATTTTTAAATTGATGATACCACTGTTGATTGATGGATCATGTGCCATCAAGTCAGTATCAACAGTTAGCAACCACGTAGATAGATTTTCTCACAAGGATCCGTCCCTAACCTGGTCCTTCAGGTCTTCCAATGGTGCACCCATCGCGCCATTCCTAAGTCCACCCACCTTACTGCTGGCCATCCTCTTCTATTTCTTTCCACCTTTCCCAACATCAGCATGCCATTGTTACCCGACTCTTTATGTAAGGTTCCCCTCCAAATGTTTTTCTACTGCTTTCCTTTTTCTCTTTCTCTCAAAAGAAACCTGCAAAAATTTATCCTGGATAAATAAAAGGAATCCATGCATTGCAACGGGGAAAGTGCAGGCTTTCAGTTGTCAGAGCAACCTACATGTTTGCGAGCAATATACATTAAGATGGATCCACAGAGATTTCTAAAACATATGTGACAATAAATGAGGTGTGTACTTGGTTTGTTATCACCACACACACTAGACACACAAATGGGACTTCTGCAGAACAACCATTTTAATGAAGAAAAGTAAAGGAAATAGAGGTGCCGTGTCTAAAAATATGGTTTATTGGTGGCAATGCTTTAAGTTAGAAGCTTTAACAGCTGTACTTCAGAAATTGCGAGCGAATGTTGTTTTTTTAGCTTTCCAATTTTACTCCCCCTTCTGCATCTCCTTTTGGAGTAATTGCACATAATTCCATATGCTGAAAAGCTCTTCTGCACAATTTTTAAAAAGAGTTTAGAGTTCAGATTAGAAACTTTGCTTGCATGTGACTACATTGGTACTTTTGCATCCGTTTTTACTTCTACAGGCTGCAGGTGAAAGCCAATGGAAAATGGTACATAGAAATCCATAACCCACAACAAAAATATGTTGATTTTATTTTAATTTTTTTAAATGGCCACATTGCCCCCAGGAGAAAGAGTTTAAGGGTAGTTTGGGGAAGTTGTTCTTCCTAAATAGGTCACTGCTAATTTGTTTCCACCTCAATTCAGATCTGCATTATCTCCAAAGTGAGTGAAATATTTGTAGTTCAGGGATCTTCTGGATTTTGGGTAGAGTGTTTTTTTCATGTTTCTTCATTGGAGTAGTGGATTCAGAGATCTATGGGATCATACTCAATTTAGAGTGAATCTTGACAAAGTTGCCCCATTGTAGCCTTTTGGACAGCTGAGATGGAGAGAGAGATTGATGTATATTCACTGCCACTGCTATTTATTATACTTCATTTTTTGCTAGAATTTATTGTGTAGCTGTGTGTGCAGTGTCCGTCTATCTTGTGAAATACTGATTTACTTTTTTTCCATGAACCTTACAATTCTTTTTTGATTCTCATTAGTTCAAACTGTTTCTTCATCTCCCCTCCCCTCCCCTCCCCACTTTTATGGAATTACATAAATTTACAGAGTCAAACAAAATAATCCTGATATCCCAACTGTCTATATTTCAGATTGTGGCTTGAAGGTACTTTTAGTCATCATATTCAGTCATTTGGACCTATGATACTTAATTGAGCTAAGACAGTAAAAGAAATGAGATTGGGGGAAAAAGTATTGATGCAAAGTATCTGAAGGATTTTGAACAAAGCTTAAGGAAAGTCTGTTTAACTCCCTGCTTGTATTAATCACGGAAGCCTGAAGAGACCATCGCAGAGAAGTAACAGAAATTGAGGATAGGAGATGTAACTGTTCCTTCACAAAGATAGCTGACATTATGAAATCTCACTGAGCTGGCTGGAAGAGAATTTTGTATTTTTTTTTCAGTTACAACCACCTAAAATATAGTACAGTACTCTAAATTATGCCAATAATAACAAGCTGCTGCAACTGCAGACATAAAGACCTTTCTTTAGAGAGCTCTTTGACCTTCTAAGAGCTTTCTGTAGTGTTTCTTTGGCCATATTCTGATAAAAAGATAATGTCTCCTTTGAATGAAGCTTGATTCTTGATGGCTTCATGGCCCTATCTATGCAATTTTCTTGGCAACAATTAATATATAGTGAATAAACAGAGAGATGTGAGACTGAAGGGTACTACATTTAGATTTCAAGCTTTTGGTCCCTAAGTTCAAAATAATAAAAATAACATAGGTTCCCTTGAGAACTGCACCATTCAGAATGGAAAGTAGGATACTGCATCTTAGAATTTCCCCTATGATCACCACAGTTTTTATTTATATCTATATTTTTAAAGGACAACAATGTAGTCTTGATCTATTAATTCCTTAAACCACCTTTATGAAAACCCATTTGTAGTCCAGAGAAGAACTTTTGCAATGCTTTCATGGAAGACATCATATTTTGTAAAATAGGATGAAGGACTTCCTATATTCTTATGCATGTACATATAACTTCTAGACCATTCTACTTCCTGGTAATTAGACAAATTCTTCAATAGGCAGATGAGGTGGCCTTGTATGACTATGTTTTTAAGGGCTATTTACCATTTGTCAAAAATCTTAATTGAATTAATAAAACAAAGGTATGTGTCTTTTTGGAACAGACTTGACTTTTCCATTTTCCATTGGATATTAGCAATGTGATCTCAGGTGCCCCATATCACCTGAATCCAGCTTGTACATCTAGCAGTTTCTGCTCCACCGGCTGAAAAATGTTGCATGTTATCTTATTAGCATATGAGATAAATGCAACTGTTTGATAGTTTGAGCATTGTTTTTTTTTTTAACCTCTGCCTTTTTTTGTGTTGGAATATATGGTAAATTGATCTTTTCCAGTCCCATAGCCACTGCTATGTTTTTCATATCTGCTTACAAACTACATCAGGGCTTGACAAGCTACAGCCCGTGGGCCAGATCCAGCCCACTGCCTGTTATTTTACCACCCACGAGCTAAGAATGAATGGCGGGTGGGTGGCAGATTACCAGGCTTCAGCCTCGGCCAAACTCCTGTGGTGAGGGGTGGGGCAAAGGGGTGGGGCATTCTGGGCAGCAGTGGCAGCCTATCAGCAGCCTTTTTGCTAGTGGGCCAGCGCTATTCAATGGCTGTCACACTCCTTGGCCTGCAGACCTGCCAGCTGTGCCCGTGGAGGCAGAGGAGGGGTGGGACCCGGCTCTTTAGAGAAAAAGTTTGCTAAGCCCTGAAGTACACACATCACTTAGCTGGATCATCCTGTAAGAATTTAAACAGCACTACTAGTATTTCATAAATGATTGGAACATTGTAGTTAGCAATATTTTATAGAGCCCGCTTAGCCCTTTCCAGAATGATTGGCTCTAGTTGAGCTATCCATATGTACTTCAATTTTGAGAACTTTTTTCTTGTATGGTTCTTCCATATATTCATGCTAGTTTTATTTATATCTTCTTTTTCCAGTAGATCTTTGCCTTCTTTGTCTTTTATCACACCAATCTTTGCACAAATGTTCCCTTTGATTACTGCAGTTTTCTTGACTAAATCTCTTGTCCTTCCCATTTGATTGCTATCATCAATTTCATTGCATTGCTTATTTAGATATAATGCCATGCATCTTCTTACTCTTGTCTGAACTCAGCATTTATATGGGCAATTCTCTTCCGTCTTTGTTGCCTTTTGTATTATGTCTTCCTTCAGATATTTTCAACATATCAGCAGACAGCCATTTTGCTCTTTTGTGTTTGGGATATTTCTGTATGCTTCATGTTTAATTATGTCACAAGTTTCAGGCCAGAATTCTTCAGGCACTCTGTTTATCAAATCTAACCCATTACATCTAATCTTTAAGTTTACCACATAATCATATGAACTATTGCTGAGACTTTATCTTGTTCTGATGATTTTGTTTTCCTTAGTATGATTGTATTTTTGGAAGAAGGAGTTCATGATCACTGTGTCTTTTGTTTGCTGAGTGAATAGAGCTTCTTTGATCTTTGTTTGCAGAGTGTATCTTCAATCTGATCTGAGCATTGTCCATTTGGTGATGTCCATAAGTAATTTTTTAGCTTGTCGGGAAACAGTACTTGCTATAAACATGGAATTTTCTTTGCATACGTACCTCTATTAGTCTGTCTCTTTCTTTGTTTTGTACAACAAGGCCACATTTTTCCATTATTGCACATGACTTTAGCATGATATCTTTTTTTATATATTGTATTGACAAGATGTTATTAGTTACCACAGAATATTCAACTTCCATTTTGTCTGCATTGGTCTACATACGTTTGAATAACTGCAATATCATTTGGCTTGTCTTGGACTTGTATTGAGATAATTCTGTCATATTTTGGGTTGTATCCAAGCACTGCTTTTTGTGATGTAGTTTCTAAAGATGTCTAAAACTTGTATATATTCTGGAAAAATTGTGTATGAAAGGGCATATAACAGAGAAAATTGTTTCTAAAAATGCATATATTAGAAGACATATGAAGAAAAATACAGAACATTTTCTATAGAGACTTTTTGCAAAGTATTCATAAAAGCTTGAGACAATGGGAGAGTATATCAGAAAATTCAAAAGATTGTACTGAACAGAACAGATTTAGCAGACCCTCTATTCCACAGAAATTATTTGTACTAATTTAGATTACTTTTCTTGATCTGTGGGCCAATTTACTGTTGTACAAAATATTACAATAAAAAGAATCACAATTCTTCTTAGTCGTATCTCTGCTTTTTAATATGTAAATGATTAAAAGGTAAAGTCTCTTTCAAGTTGAGCTTGACTCTTTGTGACATCATAGCTACATTGATGTAATTTCTTGACAGCTGTATAAAAGTGGCTTACAGCTGCCTTCTTCTGGTTTACTTCTCCCTCTGTAGTGAGTTTACAGCATTAACATTACCTGAATTCTCCCATCCAAGTTCTAACTGGATCAAACCCCGCTTAGCTTCCAAATTCTGACAAGACTGACCAGGTACTGCCACCTGCTGAGACTATAGATGACATTACAATTTAAAATCTGTATTCTAAGTAGGGGAGAACTGAATTCTCAGATTCTGGAGTGCTTGGTCAAAATACCTATGTGAAAATTTCCACCTTGAATTGTGAACGGTTTCCTTTATTTAAATATATGTGAAAGCTCATGCCATTACTTTCTCAATACCTGGAAAACACACGCACACACACACACAAATCTAAATGAGAAGTTTAATATATCATGAGCATCAATGCAACCCAATGCATGTGTGTTATTTAACTTGCTAAACCCCCAAACATTAATCTGTGAACATATTCTAGGACAAGCCTTAGTACACACACCAACACATACATGTCAACAGCAGAGCAAAACAAAATAAAAATAAAAGGAGAGAATCTACAAGCTGTAAAAATGAGATCTGCTATGTAAAACAATACAAATGGACCACTGCAGTGGAAGGGGTGATCCAATAACAAACACATTTGTCAAACACGAAAGAGGGAACCAGACAGAAGCCAGAAAATTAAAATATATCCAGTAGTTAAAGAAGAAGAAAACTGTTTTCCTTGAAATGGGTTCTGCCAATATAGATCTAAAAGAGAATGCTTTCAAGCAGTCATCCATGAGAGATGAAATTGTGAAAGCTGCAATTTCATATTTCTACTCTGCACTGTGTGGTCCCAATGGAAAATGCTAGTCCCCCTCCCCAACATTTTCCCACTGCTTATTTCTTGCTTTTCTTATTGAGAGGGGGATAATATAAAGTTAAGGGCTGACACATAGATCAGCATTAGAGAAACAGACATGCACACAAAGGATAACATATGTCTAAACATACAGATTCAAGAATATGCCAGAAAAGGTATTTATATTTCTGTATGCATACATATGGGTGTATATGTGCATATATGACTGATAAGCTGTCCCCTGCAAAAGCTTATTTGAATAAGGTGGAACTTGCCCAAGAATTGATGTTTATGGTTTTAACAAGTCAGTTAATGCACAACCATAAAAAGGGGAAATAGGCATATAATTCATTATATAGGAGGTAGGCAAATGGTATATTGAACAACAATTATAATTGTGCTTGCCATTGGAGATGCTGATGGGAGACTGCCCAAAACTTGAAGAAGCTGTTGTTGTTCACTTGCACCTTAAAAAATGGTTTCCTTCCATAAAAAAATGGTTTTCTTCCATAGGGAATGTTTCCATCCAATCCAGGATGAGCATTAATGGAAGTCATAGCTGGGCACTTACTGTGGGTCCTAAAACATATTCTACTATTGCTGTTTATTTTTACCATCATTACCCAATTGCTCATTCTTGTCACTATCTTCACCTGTGACTTATATCTCTACAAAGAATTAAAGAGGTGTGACTGGGGCACTGATGGCAGTGAGAAAGACAAACACTGATGACATTCAATAGTAAGATATCTGTCACAGCAAGTACTTTGCATATACAGGCATATGCTTTCTCGTGAACTAGAAACAGGTAATCATGTGTAGATTTAGGCTCCCTGTTGTGACAACGAGGCTCTAAGAATGGAGAATGTCTTTTTATTTAGGCCACCAGCATGCCTAGGAGGGAAAAAAAAAAAAGGTCATTGCATTGCCCTCAAGTATTGAAACTGGACGTATGAATGAGGCTTAAGCCAACTATGGAAACATAGCAGACAACTAGGGTCTGTATCCAAAGATCTATACCATTTGTTTTATGTGCCCAAGGAAGCTTCACATTTGTATTTCTCAAATTCAAGTCTGTAGCAAAGTTTTTCTGCAACTGGGAGCTTGACAAGTAGGTTATGAAATGCCAGATGTTTGCCATTCAAAGGAGAAAGTGAAACCTTTCAGAGCACAGGTCCAAGTAAGTAGTTATTTGGAACTTTGCCTAGATTTCTAAATAAATTCTCAAATACATGTTTATAACCATTTATTTTAAGACAGATCTGTTGCTAGGAAACTTAAGAGATAATGTTTTAAAATCAAGTATTAGGCAGATGCCAAAATAGCTAAGATGCTACTATTTTCATTTCCTTGAGATAAACCATGCTAGTGTGATGTTTGTTAGTGTCAATACATTTGCTGGTGACATTTTTGTTGTTGGAAAATAGTAATTATAATTAGTGTACAAATTGCAAGGATGTGGTCCCCTAACTTTTGTGTAGCACCTCTTAATTATTGGTTTAAACACAGATAGAGAATGATTTGCCCCATTTTATTAATCTACAGCCTTCATCACTCAGAGCTCTTTGCAATGTCTTTCCACCACTGTGTTCCTGATTGAGGAAGGCATGTTGGCCTCTCGGGAAGCATAGCACTGCTTTGTCTTATCAGGTTAATCAGATAAATACACATTTAATGCTAAAATTGGGAACATTAGACCATGGTATCTTTTTTGCCTATTTCTAGGTATTGGATTCAGTTATTAGAGGAAAAGCTATTATCAGCTAAAAATGAAGAGGAATAGAAATTCATTCAAAAGCTTCCACACATCCACCTATCCATAATTTGAGCAGAGATAGTTGCACATTCCCCTTATTATTTGCAGTCTCATTTGCTACAGTTTCATGTTTTTAAAATTTATTTATTTATTAAATTTATATGCCACCCATTGCCCCCAGAGATTAATTCACCAAGAAGGACTAGACTTGTTATACACATACACGTTTTGAGGCATCCAGAGTTTTGGCCTTGTTTCTTGTTACTTTAAGGATGTGTAAAAAGATAGATTACAGTGGTACCTCTAGTTACGAACGCCCCTCCTTATGAATTTTTCGAGATACGACCAGCTCCGGCCCTAAAAATTTACCTCGACTTGCGAACTTGCCTCAACTTACGAACCGGATCCGCGGCCATTTTCCGCCCATTCCATGTGGTCTGCGGCCATTTTTCTGCCCATTCCACGTGGTCCGTGACCATTTTTCCGCCCGTTCCACGTGGTCCACGGCCGTTTTTCCGCTCTGCCGCGTTGTCCGTGGCCATTTTCCCGCCCCTGACGCGTGGTCCGCAGACGCCGGAATGGATTAACGGTAATGACATTGAACCTTATGGGAAAATTTGCCTCGTGTTGCGACCAATTCGAGTTGCAACCAGAGTCACGGAATGGATTAAATTCGTAACTCGAGGTTCCACTGTATACTATACATTTTGAAGGTTATATTCAAGCATCTGTGAATGCATTTGCGTCTTCTTCTCTGCTCAGTTGTGGTGGATCTTGCTGGGTCAGGCCAGTCATGAGGATCATGTCTGCATTATTCCAGCAAACAGAAGGAATGTAACTATCATTAATCCTGTGATTGGAAGCATCAGAGCAAAGACGACTATCCCAATTCCAAGGACCACACAGAAACTAGCTTCCAGTAGTGTGGCCAAGAGACAGTGAAAGAGCTAGAAGAAGCCATTATAAGCCATGTGGCATGAGTGGGGTGACTCTAACCATTAGGAACCAGGTGAGTCACTCTGGAGAAAAAAGCCAGGCATGTACAATGAAGCCAAGTGGAACTTTGTAGCTGACTTGACCCACCAAGATCCAGCATGGCCCAGCAAGATCCACCATGATCAAGATCCCAGGCATCAAGCTTGGTTATTTGGGGTAGATGTTTGGACAGATCTCCTTTTAGTGGTGGGTAAAGTGGAAGTATGTGAAGAAAAACTTTTGTTTTACTTGTTGCTGACCACTGTTCTTTTTTTTTTTTTTTTTATTGTGCTTTTAGTTTGTGAAGCCATGCAGAGTTATCTGGGAGTTGAGCAGCCTAGAAATACGACAAATTAAATTAAATTAACATATAACTGTCAACATTGCCTTCCTGTAAACGCACCCATTTTCAAAGATTTTTTGGTCACTTTTCGATTTAAGCTTGCCTATGAAAATAAAAATCTGCATTATAAAAATGCAGCAGGTAACCACATTTGTCCTTCTATTTTGTTAAGCCTAATATATGCAAATTTGTGTAAAATAACTGAGCACTGGGGAATAATGTGAACATAAAAATATTGCTTGTATTTCTACCTGTAATAAGGGCAAAATCTCGTTCAAAATCATAAAGATGCACATTGTTACCTTACATTCAGAATCTTGCCTAAGAGATTTAAATTGGCCATTGCAATAGTGTAATAACAAAGATTTTAAGATTTCATATGATGATGCTGTTGCTTAGCTTATAAGTAATTCCAAGCATATTTTCCCTATTTCTTTCCCCCTTTTTGTTAACACACTCACATTTGGAGGAAAACAAATTCAGGTCATTTATTACAGCAGGCTATTGAATCCATTCCCCTTTCTTCCAGTTTGATAATAAAGCTTGTGTCGCTGGAATAAATCATTCAAATATTTATAAGCTTCCCATTTGGTCACTGTGTTTATCCCAAAAGATGACAACCTTAAATTCAACCCGTTTCACTCCCTGAGGAATGATTACTTGGAAGAACAATCTCATCTGACTCCATTACTATATTCTCACAAGCCTAAAATGAGCCTCCCATTTTAAAGGTGAATATGTCAGGCGATATCAAACAAGCAAGCAAGCAGTATTTTTCCCAACCTGCATCAGGAGGGAATTAAGCCTTACTTTTTGTCATAGGAACAGTACAGGCAACACAGACTCCATGTAGATGTGTGAAAGATGTGCAAAAGATTGTGTTATTCAATTGTTTAGAGTACAAGATCCTGCTTATTGTGCTTCAGTACCAAACTCAAACTGTATGAAGTTTTTCAATACAATATTCTTCTTCTGAATTTCCTCCCACCTTCACCTGTTACTTCACTTCACTTCACTTCACTTCACTTCACTTCAAAGTGTACAGTAGATGCAGTTGGCAGTCCAGATTAAACAAGATACTTGTGAAAGACATATCTCCATGGCAACCAAAGGCCTCTGTAAGTTATGCAGAGGCCTGTAAGCAATGTCACTTATTGATGATAATTCCTTTGGAGCTATTGGATACATCATCCCCATTTCACCAAATTGTTTCTTTAATGGTGCAGAATAGAGGAGGGATCACCTGGTGTCTTACTTTCCATCTCTCTTCTCCTGCTGTTATATACATAAAAAGGTTAAGAGCTAACCAAAGGCTGATTGTGGGGCAACTATGCATGCTAATTACTCACAGTACTGTTTTTAGTGGCTCTGGAAAGTTAGATAAATAGAGATAGATAGATGGATGATAGATATTAAAAACATAGATGTTGTTATTAAGCCCCCTGACCTTTTTATCGCTTGCTTATTGTTCATGCCTGTGTCTCTCTTGCTGTTTTGCTTGCATGTTGTCCTATTCTACCAGCTGTTTCTGAAGTTTGTGCTTTTAATTAACGGAACACAATGAAAAAGAGAACAGAAGAAAAAAGAAAAAAGAAAGCTCTCTGTGCGTGTACATAGAGGCTTTACTTCATCTTTATATAAAGTTTTAAACAGCAATTTCACATTTCATTCTAATTATCCATATTTGTAAGCAACTCAATTATAAGTTGCAAGGAACATCAGATCTTCAATCCATTGAAAAATTGGGGACATTTTCTTATCTTTGCAATGACTGAAGGACAAGACTTTTACTAATTAGAAGGACACATAGAATCCATTTCTGTTGTCCAGCCATCCATTTCTTGGTAATTAGTATATGGTTCAAAAGAACATGGACATCCAAAAATATTAAACCATGCCTGAAAGTCAAATTAATATGTGTAATGACTTCTTCCCATAGCAGTTTTCATGAAGCATTATTCTCATTGCATTTCCAGCAACACAACACTGAATCCTTTTCTGAAAAAATGCAGTGGTATCCAATATGTCTGAACTATTGGCTTTTGGTTGGTGTTCAGTAAGCCGATGTCTATCATCTACTGAAATTTTTGATACAGATATTAAGACAGTTTCCCGTTGTTTAGACAAAATGAATTATCTCTAATTCTTTGTTTCATTCAGTCTTTAAAATTTGCATATCAAATCAATTTAATGTAAAACATATTTTAAAAGGTTAATTATGGCTATTTTCGTCTTCTAAGATTTGTGATCACTTCTAATAATTCAGATCTTTCTGAAGCTGAAAATTATGTAACATTATTTTCTTTTCTTTTTGGCAGTTCTCTCACTAAAAAAAAAAAAATTCCTACAATTGCCAGAATTAAGTTTCAGCACTCTTGCTGAAATTTTTAGAATTTAAGCCTTGGGACAGTCATTTGATCAGAATACTTTAGTTTTGATTCCTGCACTAAGTTTCTGAAATTTTGGTGGATATGACACTGAGCCCTCTCACCATTCCTTTTTCTTCCAGTAGAGCCAGTGCAGTGTAGTAGTTAAAGCTGTGTTTCTCAACTTTAGCAACTTTAAGATGTGTGGACTTTAACTCCCAGAATTGATGACTGGGAGGGGAATTCTGGGAATTGAAGTCCACACATCTTAAAGTTGCTAAAGTTGAGAAACACTGAGTTAAGGTGCTGGATTAGAAGTTCGAGACCCAGGTTGAAGTCCACCCTTAGCCATGGAAGGTCCCTGGATGACTTCAGGCAAGTAAATCTCTCTCATTCCAACTTATCTCATCAAGTTATGATTATGGAGAAAAACAGGAGGAAAGAGTGCTATGTATACCATATTGAACCCTAAAGATGAGAAATAAATAAATTAAAAAATCTTGCAAAGATGTAGGAGTTTGCTTAGAAGGCACACTAGGGCCTAAAGCCTTTGAATGCACCACAGAATCTAAGGAAAAAAATAGGTGACATCTCTGTTCAAGAAAAAAACCAAATTAGATTTCTATTCTTCAGGTTTTAATACCTCAACTTCTCAAATTCTCCTATTTATGGAGGGAAAAATCTTCCTTTTTGTCAAGTTCTTATCCAAACTAACAATATTAAAAAAATTTCCTATCCCTCATCTGCCCATGCCAACTTTTTAAATGTCTCTCTAAATCTGTTCCTATCTCTCCTCTCTTTTAAAGCCATGGTTGCTCCTTCGTGCAAATGATCTTGCTGGCAATTGTGTACAGATTTTCTGGAAAGGAAAAACCATTCTATCTTCCTGCTTTCACCTCCCAGGACACCTAGGGCAGGCCATTAGGTGGCAACAATGGATGGCTCCTTCTTTCTTTTATTGAAAGGAAGTTCAGTAAAAGGGGTACCTGTCTTTTCCCAGAAGTGGCATATGAAGACTGACTGGAAAAAAACTTCTCTGCCATAATAGGTAACTGTAATTTCTTCTCCTCTTCCTCCTTTTGTCTTAATATTTTATTACCTTAAAATGGTTTGTTTGTGTGTGTGTGTGTGTGTGTGTGTGTACAGATAATCCTCATTTAGTGCCCACAATTGGGACCAGCAATGAAGTCACTAAGCAAAGCAACTGCTAACTGAAACCACAACTTTGCTTATGATCTTACTTCAGCTTTCCTTTGTACTACAGACCTGCGAAGGTCATAAATGCAAGGCGCAAAGTTACTTTTTCATCACTGTCATAACTGTGAAGGGTCACTAAACAAGGACCACCTGTATGTGTGTGTGTGTGTATGTATCTATGTATATATACAGTATGTGTGTGTATATTTATGTATATATATGTGTATGTGTTTGTGTGTGTGTATGTGTGTGTATAAGTGTGCATGTAGTATGTATGTGTGTATGTGTGCACATATATATATGTGTGGGTGTGTATATATGTGTGCGTATATACATCTGTGTGTATGTGTGTATATACATCTGTGTGTATGTGTGTGTGTGTGTATGTATATGTGTGTGTGTGTGCATGTATGTAAACAAACATTAACCAAGAGGCTTTTCTTTTTAGAATGTGATTATTCTCAGGAGTGTCAATCAAAAAGCATTTTGCCAGCACGTTGCAAAAGATATCTTCCAACTCCTTCCTTCAGTGGAACACTTCTTGGTCAGGCAGTACATCTCTCTCTCTCCCGACCCCCCCTTGATATGTTGGAAATTAGCACCTTCTTCAACAGTAAACCTTGACACTGAATATAATTGAGGAGCTCAGGGCTGGCATGTTCATGCGTATTTCCTGTCATCTGAAATATGAAAGTGTCGTAGCTGCAGGACCTTGGGGACCCGAGCACTCTGATTCTGCCATCTGATTTGCCTGTCAGCCTCTTACTGATTCCAACCCTAGGATAATTAACACGGCCCAGGAGGCTCGTGCCTCGTTGCCTTCACCGGCTGGTTTAATAAGGTGTATTGCTCGTCTTGCATTCGATGCGTGCGGGTCCTTCAAGCGGTGCCACAAATAGGTGGCTTTGGGAATGCCTGTTCACTGGGTTAGTTATTAAATGCTCATTACATTAGCTGTTGCTCAAACTGATAGCAGATTTAAAATGTCATTGCTAACAGCTTTTTCCCCCTCACCATCCTTCTCTTAACTCATTTAGTTCTGCAAAGAAAGTATTTTGAGAAGGAAAGAAAACAAAAGTGGGCCTGGGGAGGGGGACATTTGTTTGTTGGATTATATTCTGCACTCATTGACGGAACAGAATGCTCCTCAGATCAGTGAATAAAAGAGGAATAATAAAAATATCAAATCAAGTTACAAACAGATGTAAAAACAATATATATGTAATGATTGATGTGACATTTCACATGATGGCTGTCTTCTGCTGCTGCTGCTGCTGCTGCTCCAAAATTAAACAGCAGCTCATTTCTACAAAGCAGGTTGTAGAAGAAGCAACAGCTTGTAGATGCTTGGACAAACCGAGAGATTTTCCATTCCTCCTAGATGAGAGGTTTGCTAAGCGATGTGGTACAATCAACTTTCCTGAAAGAGTATTTATAGAATTTAACCATTCTTACAGAATGGAAAGATCCACTGCTACAGCAACACTAAAGACAACCTTTGCGACCTGTTCTGCTCCTTTTTCAAAGACCTCCAGTTGACCTTTTCTTGGAATGAGAATACTAATGCTGTGCCAAATTCCGCCTTAAAATTTTTCAAAGGTTTTCTTCCAGGGCCAAAGAGGTTTCTGTCTTTCTACTTTATTCTTAGGGTGCTCAAGGCATTCTTTCAAAATTCTATAAGTGGTTTTTTGAACTTTATCGCTTGAGAAGGTGGAGGAAGCTACTCTGATGCTACTTTCAGTTCCACATCTCTCATCATTCTGAAACTTTATTGGTTGTCTATATTTCCAATCTGAAAAGGACACAGGGGAGCCCTACCCTCATAATGTCTTCCCTTGGGATGGAAAGAAAGCCAGGGAAGCTGTACAGTGAAAGAGAAGATTCACAAAGCATGTATACACAGAGGAAGGCCTCATAATTACATAAGTTTATGAAAACCAGACTCCACCCATCCTTTAGTAGGAGGTCTACGATTTTATTGATGGGATTCTGTAGAAAGCCAATATAGAAATAGGCATTTAAATAATGATTACAACAGGAGGCAAACTGTAATATTCTGTACTAAATTGAATTACTGATCAGTTCATCTTCAAAGGCAGTTGTGAGTTGAGTATGTAACAGTGTTCAGGAATGGAATGGAATGGAATGGAATGGAATGGAATGGAATGGAATGGAATGGAAGCTGTGAAGGCATTAAATGCTTGCAACAATGTTTGAATCCAAGTGAGACTATATGACAATGTACCAATTGTTGGGGTATCTTGAATATCTGTATGGCACAATGCTATCTCCAGAATTCCAATACAAAAAAAAAAAAAAAAAAGCATGTAGGAAATATATAAATACTTAGTGACAAATAGTGAAAACTACATAAAGGGCAGAAGATGAATCATAAATAAGATCCAGTGTTGGGAATATTACTGCATTTCTTTCACTCCTGACAACAGAATTTATTGAACAAATGCACTGATTAGCCACAAATAGGATATCATACATAGCACATACCACAAATGCAGTTTACCCAGATGGGAAGACACTCAAATGGTTAGCTCATAAACACCAATAAATTCTAGCTTCATTATTTGGGCACTAAGGAAATTAAAAAGACAAATCAATGGAGCTTGTCACACCCACATGGCAGAAAATCTTTCAAATCTATATTCCTTGCTGTGAATGTTATGCAAATTGAGAATTAGGAGCAAAATGGAAACAATACCATTCAATATTATTTGGCCATCTGAAAGGAGATAACTTCAAGGAGCATATTTCAAGGAATGAATTGGAGTGAGGGCAGGGCAGGGAGGCTCTCTCAAACAAGGGAAGGCTATAATCCCATTATCCTTCTAAGGAATACAGTAGAACTGAAGTGAAACAATACTCCAAAATTATTAAGGTCCTTCAGGGAGGCCTTAAAAAACATGCCAGATGCACAACAGGTATTATCAATCAGTTTACTTCACTAAACCAATTATCAGCAGGGTATGAACAAGAAAGCAAAGATATATATCATACAAATTTGAAAATAAATAAAAAATAAATAAATATAGATTTCAAAAAGGGTTTTAATGCACAGATGAGGACTAAAGTAAGGAATCTTGGAAACTGTAATAGGAACTTCCAGGTCTCATTTCTTAGTGACTTCATTAAGGTGAACACTTTAAATCTCTTCTTCCAGGGCTTTGTGCAACTAGGACTGAACTGCTGTTTATGAAGTAAGATACCATGGAACTCTTCTCTTACCTGCTGGTTGTTTATGTCTATCATTCCTCCCATACTTTCCCAAGCTCCCCACAATCACAAGTGGCCTTAGTAACTTTCCAAGGCAAATGCTTTTTCATCATCAACAAAGTTAGGGTGGGGAAATTTACATTGCACTAACTACTGCTCTGATGATACTCAGTTATATATCTCCATTCTGGGCTGTACAAATGATTCTGTCAAGATTCTTACCCCATGCCAAGAAGCAGTGACTCAACCCTAGCAAGACTGAGTGGCTGTGGGGTTTTGGGCCCCCTGGATCTGGAGATCTTCCATCTCTGGTTCTGGATGGGATAGCACTTTCTTGAACAGAGTTTGTGTGGAATCCAGGGGTCCTCTTGCGTTCACAGCTCCTACCTAAGGAGCATGTAGCAACTGTGGCTAGAGGGGCATTTGCATGAATTCATCTTATGTGGCACTTGCCTCTGTTTCTGGACTGAGAGGCTCTCTTCACAGTCACTGATGCCTTAGTTAGTTCCTGATTGGATTCTTGTAATCTGCTCTATGTGGGGTTGCCCTTGAAAGCATTTGGAAGCTTCAGTTGGTCCAAAATGCAGGTGTAGGAATGGGTGCAATTTTAGGTACATCAAGATTTACCCATGTGACCTCACTGCTGTGAAAACTGCACAGGCTCTGAATAGGCTGCTGGGTGCATTTCAAGGTGCTGTTTATAAACTTTAAAATCCTGCATGGCACGAGGCCAGGTTGTGTGACTGCCTTTCTCCAGTGGTTTCACCTCTTCCTTACCAGATCTGTCATGGTAAGAATGCTCTGAGTCCTCTCCTTCTCTGAAACAATGTCATCTTGTGGGACCCAGTGATGTGCCTTCTCTGTGATGGTACCTGCCTTTTGGAACAGTCTTCCCCCTGAGATCTGGATGGTCCAACCTGTTGGGTCTCTGGAAGGTCATGAAAACCTAGCTCTTCCCTCACCTGTTCAGACCAGGACATTGGTGGAACCCAAATGTGTGTTTGGTTTTGTGGCTTGTTTTGAGGCACTTGGGTTACAGTATTATGATTATTCTTAATTTGTGTTCTGTATCATCTTATGTTGGTTTTTACTAAAATTATTTTTGTGTATCACTTGTTTAGCTGCCCAGAGTTACTTGTTTAAGATGGGCAGCCATATGTATTTTCTAAATACATATGTACATACATACAAACTAAAGGAAGAAAGTACAAGGAAACTATTTTCATCACCAGCAACAAGGAGTGTGTTAATAACAAGGTGCTGAATTATCAGATAATTCTTTTCCAAGTTTATCAGAAAGGCTAGCTTGCTGATCAAAGGATCACAGCTGTAACATTTCTGTACACTGTTCATCTTTAAATATAAGAAAGTGTGATAGAGGCAGATTGTTGATCTATCTAGTTTGAAAGTGTCTAATTTAGGGAGGAGGGACTGATTTTTATGATAGGCCAGATGACCATGCCCACCATTGATTTCTATCTTGAATCCAAATGCTGCTGAACTTGGATTATCAGACAGGATTAAGAAACATTTTCTTTCCCACTGAAGTACTTGTGACTCTAAAATAGGAGATGAATAACAAGAGGTCTGTTGAGGAAGGAAGGACAGAAAACCTTTCTTCCATAAAAGCTCTTAATTTACTTTAGTATTCAAGGAGACACTGGTGCAAATCTTCCTATGTACAGTAAGCCCTCCTTATCCTACCCCATGCTGGTCAAGGCTTCTGCTGGAGTTGTGTGAGATCTGTAACAAAAAATGCAAAAAATTCTTTATGTGAATTTTCTGAAATGAATTAGTGGAGAATCAAAGACACAGATATTTTTTCAGCTTTTAGTATGAATTGCTGTTGCTGTCAAATTTATCTTAATCGTATGCTTATATCACTGTTGCGGTACTTTACATTTGCTAGCTGGACTCTGAATCAATGTGATTAAGAGGACTCTAAATATATAAGTAGTAACTAAGTAAACTAAATCAAAATTTTTCAACTTCAAGAAATCTGAGACTATAAATTTTTAAGTAAAGTTCCTTGGTAAAATTTGGCAGTGAAGGATGAAAGGAGTTTCAAATGACTATTGTATTTTAAATTAACATAACAGAATTATAATGCAATAAGCAAAAACTTACTCATTCTGTCAGTCTTCCATCTAATTGGTGTAATTTGCATTGTAACACTGGAAAACATAGTGGGAAATGTGCAGCAAATCTTCTACAGCAAATACTAAAGTAGAATTATAATTAAGGTTGTGTGCAGGGCAGTTTATTTCTGAGTTCTTCCTATTTGCATTTATTTGTATCTCAATTATATTTGTTTATAGGGATCTTCTTTATCACTTGCTCTTTTATCATGATTATAAGAAAGGGAGATCATTATTGTTAGAACTACTTTTTTCCCCTCTTCGTTATAAAAAGAAGAACAAAAGAAGAAAGGCAGTTCATAAATAAGTCATCATAACAATTTTAGGATGTTAGTAATTATTAATAAGAATTAATAATCTAGCCAAATTGATCAGTAAATATTATGAATTATCAGGGCTGGCATATCCTTATGTCTGAGGAAGAGCAAGAAAAGGTTCCTTCTTTTTTCAAAGTCCAGCTGCAAAATATCCAACCCTATTTACTGAAGTATCTTTCCCTCTCAGAAGATCTCAAGGCTGCTGGCGGAGATGGTCATCTCATGATGGTAGACGCAGCTGGCAATTTGAGACAGGTACTAAATCTCCAGAACACCTTCCTTCACCCTTCACTCCTCACGTGTCTTGCTGAGTCTTTCTGAATACTTTTTACTTTCTTCAG
Source organism: Python bivittatus (assembly GCF_059951505.1). Lineage (NCBI taxonomy): Eukaryota > Metazoa > Chordata > Lepidosauria > Squamata > Pythonidae > Python > Python bivittatus. The sequence continues at coordinate 12,358,112 of NW_028277125.1, read as the reverse complement.
AATTCTTTAAGATCTTTCTTCTGAGTAGAAAACTTCACATTGGTTTGACTTTTTTTTAAAAAAAAGCAAAATACAATAATATTTGTAGACTGTACAGCATTCAACATTATAGGAGACCTCTTGACATACTTGCCTACTTCCCTCAGAATGCCTCAGTGTTTGCCCCGTTCAGACATTGCGAGAGCAAGTTCCGCTAGCATCAGCCTGCAATTTTCTACCCCTTTCCTTCACATGCAGATCAGTCCTTCAACTATAATTCAGTCTGAATACTAGATATGAAACCTTACTTAAATCCTAGTTTGCTTGAGCTGAACTAAATTAAATTAAATTAACTGGTCCATATTCAGTAATGGCAAATAGTTACTTTGTCATGAGGCTTTGATTTCTTAGGAAGTGACCAGACAATTCCCCCACACCTACCTTCCTGCAAGTTTCATTCCCTTAATTTATAACAGAGATTTCTAATAGAAAAGTGCCTTGGTTCCAATTTAAGTATGAAAAACAGATTATGCAGCTTCCAGACAGTTTTGATAAACAATTAGAACTTTAGATCAACCCATCCAATTCAGCTAGGATGTTGTGTGATCCATACTGATATCATGCAAAGTGGATTTTGATCCTGGAGTGTGCTGTTTTATATTGTTTGGGGTATATGTGTTATTAATAGAGGTGAATATGTGTAGCTCAGGGCTGAACTTTGGAACTCTGCTGTTTTAAAATATTTTTAGCCACTCAGCATGGCTTTTAAGTGGGTGGCCATATACAATGAATAAAAAAATCATAATCATACCAGGTCAGTGTTTATACCTGGGTGATCATGTGACAGAATTTGATGCTACAGGTTTTACTGTGTCTTCTGAAAGAGAAAAAAAGTGATATGTGTGCTGTTTAGAGTACTACTTTCCCCCTTCTAGTACAAGGTGAAAGCTCACAGTTTTGTTTTTTTAAACTGGGAAGATTTCCATGACCCCTTGAAATGTCTCCTACCCTCAATATGTGAACAAAGTTCTTATGAGAAAGAGTGTTTTTAAAGCGAGTCAAGCTGCAGAAAGACCAGGGCACTTGCTAAACCCTTTGAAACAAGGTTTGCTTTGCCCTACCACCTGTGCTGACCCACATCACTAGAAGGTCAAGGCAAAGCTCTTTTTTGAAGACCCTTGTTAAATGTGCTCTCAGAAGCAAGTAGCTGCCACTGGATTCTATGGAATGGAACAAAATACACTTTGTATTTGGCATGAAATTACAGAAACATGGGAAGAATTCCAACGTGTGGACTGCTTCTCAGTCATTACTTAGTGTCAGGACTCCCTCCCAGCTCTGTGCGGTTGCAGCTCATGCTAAAAGGGTTGTCTTGGTAACCAAACCTAGTTGCACTTTTTCGAGTCTGATTCAAGCAATTCTACCCAAAACAAAACAAAAGTCCAGTAGCTAGTTAGTATCTGCAGTTGCTCTTTGCATGGCACCTCCATGTCCTTTTTTTCATTAGATTTTATCCCTAGCTCAATTTTGGCTTTTTCTCTAGCATAATGCTAACTTTTGGGGATTTGGTCTAGGGCCAGCAATCATCATTTTGTGAATTCTTATAATAGAATTGGATTCACTGATATGCTGAAAGTCATAGTTTATTCACTGCATTCTAGTCACTGACATTTTTGAGGTCGTGTTGTAAATCAGTTTTGGCTTTTAGGGGGTGAAATAGCCAGGCATGTATCTCTCCATATAGTTAGAATGGACATCCAAAGCAGTGTTTCTTTAACTTTCTGCAGTCATGGATCACTAAATAAATGTTTGGAAAATGTAGATGCCACCTAATTAAACCAAAAAGTCCTCCCTACATTTTCTTATTCAACAGCATGGGACAATGGGAGTTCATATTGTTCTGGCAAATAAAATCATGATTACATTTGCATTTGTTTTTGCTTTCTCATCCAACTCCATTTTTGAAGATCTTTTTAAACTTAATTTTGGACTAAATTTAGTAAATCTCTTTGTGTTAGGGGTCAATCTGAGTGTTCAGATTCAGAAGCTGAAGAGCTCAACCAATTTCAGCCTCAGCCTATACTGCCAGAATCACTGGGAGTTGGGCAGCATACAAATTTAATATATTATTATTGTTGGTTGCACAGTCAGCCAGTTGCTTAGACTGGATTTGGCATTTTTATCCACTTATCCAGTCCTTCCCAAGGACCTGGGATAGGCAGACCTAACTCTGAAGAAGTCTATAATTCTGGAAAAGGTAGAAGGAAAGAATGGAAGAGGATGACCAGTGGCAAGGTAGATAGATTCAATTACAGCAGCAATATGTGAAGTGATCCTTAGAAAATAAATGTAGCCAATGCAATCTAAGTTTAAATTATATCCAGAGGCCAGTGAAATGGATAGGATAGGATTATTTTTCTTCTCCACAGAGAGAGAAAACCTGTGCAAATATAAAATATTCATTAAGCATAGATGTGTCTTGAAACTCTGGGGCATTTTCACAAAGAAGAGTGGAACATAGATAGAAATTAGAATTAAAGGAGTAAAATTAACAATAGCAAAATTAGAGGTGCATGAAATTAAAATATGATTGCAATAAAAAAATCTTGACAGAGAACAATGTCAGGAATAATTTGTTTATTTAAATGTCATCATGATATTTTTCCTGGAATAATGCCTATTAATTCCAGGTTCAATAGTGCCCTTTGATTAGAGATGTCAGGGTTCTTTGCAAATCCTTCATTAACTTTGCTTCACCTTGTTCCTTATAAGCATAGGATTATGGTGCTACCCTTCACTCTAAATCTGAGTGCTTTACACTTTCACAAATAAGCAGGTTCTTGTTATTTCATACGTGAATAAAATGATTTCCGAGAAACTTCAAATGGTTCGAGATTTTCCCCATCCAGTGGGAGGTGGAAAATAAACACTGTAACAAAGCAGATAAAAGGCAGTGGGGCTTTCACCTAGCGTAGATGGCATTAAAATTGTGCTAGGAGAGTGTTCATGCTCTCTCATTCTTCTAAAGAACTTGGTTGCCCCTTCTGCCTTTTCTTTTTACCCTTTTCATGCCTGGAATTACTTTCCAGAATACCAGCCTGATGCTACTTGTATTACTTCCTCTAAATCTTTCCTCCAAACCCTCCATTTTTCTGGAGTCCTGGCACTGGGGAGAATCAGCTGGTTCACTGGACCCAGAGGGGTCCATTTCGGGGAGGGGGGCCACAAACATGTGATCAATGTCCCACTCTTTTTTAAATGTGTGTGGCAAAAAAGGGTGGGGCATTGATTGCATGGCCCTAGCTGTCATCTTGACTTTTTTGATCTCTTCCCCCTCACCTCCCATGGACACATTTGATTGGCTCTCAACTATTAAGAGAGCAGTATTCATGCCGGCTTAGCTTTTGGAAACATCTTCCCATTGGCTGAGAGTGACAGGCTTTGGAACTTCAGAATAATTTTCTCTCAGTTGATTGACTCTTGAATCAAGTTTGTATCCTTACAATCAGATGAGCTTGTACTTTTCACAGTACATGGAGGGAGGGAAGAATACAAACATTAATGCTAGTAATGTGAAAAAAAATCCTAAGAAATTTGAAAGCACTACAGACAAAACATTGAAATCAATATACCTTATCTAAATGTATAGCTCTCTCCACTTCTTTCCCATCCTCTGTTGCCTTCTCTGTGACAATTTTTGAATGTAAATTCCTGGTGGTATGGGGCTAGTTGTTTAATATTTGATAAACACCATTTATTTATTTATACAACAACTTGTATGCTATCCTGCTCTAGAGATTCTGAGTGATGTATGATAACAATGAAATTCATGGGTAAAAGTAATCCCAATGCTCTAGTCCTAAAAAGTACCATGTACATTTATGGTTTTATATAAACAGGACATACAGTAACAGAACAAAACAGAGAGCCAGTTTGGTGCAGTGATTAAGGCATTGTATTAATATTGGGGATACCTTGGTTCAAATCAACCTGCAATCACAGAAGTTCACTGAGTGATTTTGGGCCTTGCATTTCATCTCAGTCCAACCTGTCTCATAAAATTGTTGTAGAGAAATACTGGAGGAGGGAGTGCAATGTATGCCACCTTGAACTCCTAAAAAGAAAGGCATGATATAAATCTAAAAAACAAATGAAGGACTTCTGAGTAGTATTGCATTATAAATTCTAATCCTACAGTTCTGTACATGCTAACCTGAATATATACATCTGAAAGATGGGTAGGATAGTTTTACAAGTGCAGTTTTTTAACTCATCTGTAATATAACGGCTTATTAGAATATAGGCCACAATCATACTCCAACCAGAAAATTAATTAGGGCTGATTTTCTTATTTTGAAGTAGATATGTGAAGCGTTGGTTATATAAATGCATTCAGTTCTTTCTTGAAACCATGACTTTGTTTTTTAACTTGATCTGATGAAGACCCATAACCTACAACCTATCCACCTCTAGAAATTCAGGTCACACAGGTTTTTAATCTGAAAATTGATTGATTGATTATGTGCCATACAGTTGTTTTTGACTCCTAGCAACCACGTAGATAGACTTTCTCCAAGATGATATATCCCTAACCTGTTCTTTCACATCTCTCAATGGTGTACTCATTGCCTCTGCAACTGAATCCATCCACCTTGCTGTTGGACATCCTCTTCTTCTCTTTCCTTCCACCTTTCCCAGAATTAGAGTCTTCTCCAGAAAGCTGGGTCTTCACATAATGTGTCCAAAGTAGGATAATTTGAGCTTGGACATGTGTGCCTTAAATGAGAACTCTGGGTTGATTTGTTTGATGATCCATCGGTTGTTTTCTTGGCTGTCCATGATATTCTCAGGAGTCTTTTCCAACACCAAAGTTCCAAAGGCATCAATACTCTTCCTGTCCTGCTTCTTTAAAGTCCAACTTTCCCTTCCATAGAGTCACAGGGAATGCCATGTCTTGCACAATTCTTATCTTTGTAGGTATAGACACATCACAGCATTTGAATATCTTTTCCAAGGCCTTCATGAGAGCCCTTAATCCAAAAGAAGCATAGGTGAGATAATGTATACCATGAATGATAAAATTGGAGTAGAGTATTACAATTTATCAAACTCTAATAACAGTAGAAGAATTCTTATGCCAGTCAGATAGGATTATCAGTAAAATTTGCCCTATCTCTTCTCAGTACAGAGGAGTATCATTATTTCCTTTCCTTTCTTTGTTTTGTTATTGCATTATTTTTGTTAATAAATCATGTATTGCTTTGTTCATTTATTGCATTTACATTTGTTCTGGGTTTAATGAGGATGATTAGCCACTGATGGAGTTTCCTATGGCAACAGTAGCAATAAAGCACTATTTCTGCCAGACCTTTCCAGAAATTGTCCCCACAATACCCTAGATTTTCTTTGTCCTTGTCCTCCTCTTTCTCCCCAGAAGTCATTGTGGGGGTGGCGGGAGGTGGCTTTATCCGCAGTCCCCACTTTCCCCTTAAAATGCGTTAAAATTATGGGGAGAAATGACAATTCCAGGAACAGCTGTAAAATCTGATCTTCTGCTGAAGAAAAGACATACACTTTGTCTTTGTATGTGGAACAGATGCATTCAAATGAGACCGACTAATGGAAAGTATTCCCCTCCATGCACATTTCTTCAAGATTTCATTTTTCTAACAAATTAAAATTAAACTGAACGGACTCTCATTTCATTAAGTTGTTTGTTTCTTCTGGAAAAAAAATGCTTCTCAGACAACAGGACTAGATAGAGATGTCTGTCATGTTTTGTTTTTGCAGATGGTCTGATGATCATAGCCTGAGGCCATGAAACCAGTCACAGAAGAAGGGGTTAAGATTGAATTTATGGTTTAAAAGTCAACAGGGTTCCCTGTCCATTTAATTTCAAAGGAAATCTTCAAAATTTGTTCCTGCAGTGTGAAAAAAGCCTTTGAATCCTTAACAATCTTAGAAGTCGTTTAACAATTAAAAATAATAACTGCACAAAGTCTAGCTAATATTTTGCCTTCCTTTGGTTTTTATAGCTTGCTATGGTTTTTAGATGTTTAAAACTGGCTTACATTGCTATACAACCAACACCATGTAATTCTCTCTTTCACTTTCTAAAACTACAAAACTAAGATCCATGAACATGCAGATAGGCACATTTTGTAAACTTTAAGATGAAGAAGGTATTGTAGAAGATGCAGTTTTAATATGCTCTTAAAATGAAAGCTTTGGATTTCTGAACAAATTAGAATTGGAGTTTTCTTGAGAGTCTGCCTCCTTAGAAAGTTCAGGTTTAGCTCTGGGCAGTTAAACAGTAGTAGAAAATGGTTTTAGTTGAAATACTTATATTTATAATAGGCTGTAAAATCTTACAACATAAAAGAACAGTTAAATGTCAAGAGATAACTCCCTATTCTGGAGGGTGGGGGGACAGAACCCCACACCATATTTACTACATAAATGCAATTCATGGACAGACTCAACCATAGCTTCAACTGGGAAACTGGGAGCATTCTAGACCAAGCTAAATCCAAAAACATTAAGGAATTCCTGGAAGCTTGGCATTCAGACAAATCAGCCATCAATAAACACATAGAGGTAAGCCACATTTACACACCATTCAAAAGAGACAATAAAAAGCTAAGAAGGAAACGAAAAGACCAGAACACATCCTCTCCAACAGCCTATACCTAGATAAGCAGGGATTAACACCAGACAAACAATCAAGCAGAAAACAATACCCTAATCAAGGAACTACCAAGGAGGAAACCACACCCCACCAACACTGGCAGGGAAGCTACTGTATATAAACAGGGAGCAAAACCCACACTCACTCACTAGCCCTGATGATGTTACCTAGTCGGGTAATGAAACGTCTGCAGGCAAACAGCCAAGCTCAGAGAACACCAAGGACTGCATTGGTAATATTTATTTCATTTTTTTAAACCTGTTCTGGTTTGTCCCCATTGTAAAAAATGCTATACCACCAAAATTTATGAATGAATATCACAACTCTGTGAACAGGGTCCATTGTGTGGCTCTTTGCTGTCTCCCTGACTCCCATCACAAGGGAGAGTTCCATGACTGGGAAAGATTTATGATTGATCTGCCTTGTATTGTTGTGATATTCTTTTAGTTTCCTGCCGCAGTCATGAGAAAATTAATTTTTCCCATTTGATTTGTGCCTGCTAGACGAGGTAATACTTCTCTAACAGCTGAGGGATGACTGGGGCATAGCAGCTGTCACATTATGGACATTTAACTTGCTTTAGTGTTTGCAAAGGGAAAACTCTGTTAGAGAATTTTCGTGTTAGGACCAATTATAAGAATCAACTCCTCAAGGTCACCTTTTTATTCAGGTCTCCATTTGATGTAGCAAGTGAAGAAAGCACTATGCCTTGATGACCATATCACTGTATATAGCAGCCTCTCCGATATGACATCTTCCCGATGTGTTGGGACTGAAATACTGAGAGTTACAACAGCAGTATGTTGTATGTGTAGTGTAAGAATACATCTACCCACCTTGCAACTGCAGTGTAATTAAGAGATGCAAATTCCACTGTAGTCTTTATATCATCCTGCCAATGGTGATCATCCTTCACCAACTTTGGCACCTTCCAGTAATATGGGTACCAACTTGCAGAATTCTAACAATGGACAAACTGGCTTGGAAATTCTGGAAGCTAAGTTCACACATCTTAGAAGCATGTAGGTTACAAATGGCTGGTTTAGGTAGCCACTGCCCAGATTTATACTTTGACATCCAGACAGACAGTTTTTAGCACTGACTTTGCCTATTTTTAAGCATATTATTTGCTTCTTATCCCCTATTAATTTCTTTGCAATATTCCTGAAATACAAGGCATTAAAAAAGCATACAACTTATTAAGTGCTGACTGTACATTTTCATCATTCCCTGATGCCATTTCTGTTTTCTCAACTCCTGGCCAGAGATACTGAGTGAGCTGAAAGGCAGAATAGAAGTTTCTGAGTGCACACAGGAGGGGAAGAAAATATTTCCATTCATATGGATTTTCAGGGAGTTCTTTCCCACTAATGTAAAGGAGATTGGAGCACACATCACTTCCATTTCTCCCTTCCTATTGCAGCAGACTAGGTTTCGAGGCAATTGACTCAGAACATTTCTTGCTTGTCTCTGAGACTTAGCTGGGTAATCTGATTGCTGCTCTCAACAAATGTTGAGCCCAACAAGGCAGACCAGACTAAAAAACCAATGGCCTATAGGTGACGACTACTTTTATTGTAACAGCTCTAGGAACAGAATCTTGCAAGTCTGAATGTGCTTTCTTCTCCCTTGCTTTATCTTCATGTATGAACTAGGGAAGGGCTTGTCTGAGATGTTTTCCTACATTATTTTCTTGACCTGGGCTCTGGCTCCTTTTCTCTGACCATTGCCTTGGTAGCAGCTCTTGCCCGTATCCTTCAAGGCCATTCCCTCTGCCCTATATACCTGAGGACATCTTTGCCACTATAAGGAAACAGGGGTACATATATTAGTCTTGCTGGGTTGAATGACAAATTTTGAAGGTGAGAGTGAATGTTCATATTTACTTCAGGAGAAGACCACTATGTATGCATAGCTCTGAGTCATTTACATGAGTTAACACATGGTCAGAGCTCATATCCCAAACACTGGACTGTAAATGACTAGAGAAAAGGGATTGGTCTGGTGAATTGGTTGCCCTGGGGAAAGAGCTATTTTTTCTCTGACATAGATTTTATGCTATATGATAAAATTCTCAAATTTGGAATAAAATATATGAACCTCCAATGTTTGCATTCCTGAGCCAGTAAATATGTTCTTCCAGAAAAATATGGAATAAAACATCATTTCATTACCAAGAAATTATAAATTGTAAATCAAGTGTTTTCAGGGATGTGAACACACACACACACACACACACACACACACACATGAAGTTAGAAGATTTTGTCAAAAGTTAAATTAGGAAATAATTTAGGAATTCTTTCATAGGTAACACACTGGCACAATTTTGAGTGATACATTAAACGTGTTGATACAGCCAGCAGTATTTCCCACAAAGTTTTCCTTCCTTCCTTCCTTCCTTCCTTCCTTCCTTCCTTCCTTCCTTCCTTCCTTCCTTCCTTCCTTCCTTCCTTCCTTCCTTCCTTCCTTCCTTCCTTCCTTCCTTCGGTTTATATGTTACTTCAATCCACAAACAATTTACAATCCAATCTTACACCCCCAGTTGTAAACCAACACATGTTGAAACATTGTAGAACCTGCATATTTTCATGGGCTGTTTTTTAACTTTCATGGGTTTTAATTTTCATGGGTTCAATTTTTAACTTTTTTTTATTACTCAATAAAGAGAGGACTGAAATGTTGCAGGGAGGTGTTGGGTGGGCTAAAACAGGAAGCTTTTAGAACTGTTTTTATGCACTCCCCCTCCAAAAACATTGTGGCTTTTTTTGGAAGAACAGTGCTAGTCCTAGAGACATACCATATTCATAAATTCACCACAGGCAAATGCCTGGTTTTAAATAATACATTTGTATCTGACCTTTTAAGGAAATTACTAATGTCTTTGTTTACAGTGGAGAGGGCATGCATGTGGTAGACTTGTTTTCTACTAAAATGAATATATTCCTAATATTGCTGCCAAGTTGTCAAAAAAGAAAAAGCCACTTCATTAAGATAATGTGACCTTTTAGAATAATACCTTTTCAACCTTTTCCCGTGACTTTGGTTGGGTGGATTTGTGCTATGAACCTTGTCGATTTCCTGAAGTTTTTAAAGAAGTAATGGAGAGTCTGTTTCTTGCATCCTCGCAAATTAGGTTTTTTCTGCCTTTCTGCTGCAAGAAAAGACTGACTTGGAAACTTCAGAAGACACTGTGAAGGGAATTGCAGATGGTCTGCAATCTGAACAATGCACAGCCTCTTTCGAACTGAATCTGCCCACCCTGTGATCCATCCAAAGGGACACTTTGGGTTCCCTCCATCTGAGAGATGAGAAGAATGGAGCCCATGGTCAGTCCCTCTCAATGGCTGCCCTGGCCCTATGAAGCACCCCTTCCCTTGAGTTTCTGGATACCCCCACCTTGGGTTGTTTTAAGAAGCTGGACAAAATGCTATTATTCCACCAGACATATGGAAGATTGTACTTTATTTACTTACCTACTTACTGTTACAGGGAAAAGATTACCATTGTGTACTTAATTTGAATCATTGTGTATTTAACTTGAATTTTGCTACCATAGGCTCTGTTCTTAATCATGGGTTGTCCTTAAACTGGGCATTCTTAACCCAGGGATTACCTGGATTGTGGTTTAGTAAGATTTATGGTTATTTTACAGGTGTTTTGGATGGGGGAGTTGTGTGGTTGCATTGATTTTCAATTATTGTGAATCATTCAGAGTCTGGTGATGGAGTAGTATACAAATACTGGGATATATAAAGATTAGATGATTTGTTTTAGAAGAATGGAGGTCTCAAGTGAGAACTTAGAAAGATGTAAGGTGTAATAGAAAGTGGGAGAAAAAACCTGAAGTAATAGATTGAATGTACCTGTTCAGATTTTAGGTGAGGAGAATTCACCCATGAGAATTCTCTGTTGTATGTTTCTTTAATTGACAAGTAGAAAAGAAAGACAGGGCTAAAATTAGACATTTGCTCTGTAAAAGTTGTATTTCTATTTAACATTTTTTGTTTGTTTTTTTACTATTGGGAATACTTGAAAATGTTATCCATCACCCATACTGTAGCATGATTTAATCCACTCTACAACCTCATTCCACTTCTTAGAAATGATACTAAATCACAACATTCTTTATGTAGTCTAGGACAAGCTTCCCCAATCTGGTGGTCTCCAGTTATCTTAGGAGGGAAAACAACTTCCTCAACAATATGGCAATGGCTGAATTTTGAGACTTGTGGTCTAAATGATAGCAACTGGCAGAACTTGACTGATCTAAAATAAATGAATAAGGGTCAGACTTGGTTAGTCCTTGGATGGGAGACCACCAGGAAATTCCAGGAATGAAGGCTAAACTGGGATGTTGAAGAAACATTTTAGAAGAACAAAGCAAGTTACTGAGAAACTTTGCTTTTAGCTCAGCTCATCGTGACTTTATGGACTGCTCCATGTAGTTTTCTACATGGAATTCAACTGAGACACAGTAACTCAACCAAGAACATGCTAGAAGAATGATGCCTTAGTGTAGTCAGTATGAGTCCTTGAGCAAGGTATTATCTCTCCATCTTAGTTCTTTGTCTACAAAACAGGAATAGTAATGTTATGCAGAGAGTTGGAAATAGGAATTTGATCATTCCTTTACTTACTGATCTTATTTATCTGGAGATTTAGGACATGGAGACACAAATGCAGGTTTATAACATTGGTTTGTTTAAAACTTTACATACTTTATTCAAATGCACACAGAGGAAGATACCATCATACCTAACCAATTTAAAGTCTAGCTGGTCAGGCTTAGATTTGAGTTCCAGAAGAATGAAGATGGGATCACCACCACGTAGAACTCATTCTGTATGATGACTCTAAAGTTCTATAACTTCCAAAAAGCTTTGCCTGGTTCCAGCTTGCCTGGTATTTTTCTACTTGAGTACCACATCCCACATGAGAACTCTCTTTTAAGAACCTTTTCCTTGTTTTGAGAACCATCCATTGCCAGTTCTTAATTCTAGTATTAAAATCTAACCAGAGCAAACACATCTACTTCTCTGAGCTGCTTCGGATAAGTTTCATGTACTCCATCTTTCATACATGCTCATTCATCCCTTGAAACAAGTGCACAGCACAAATCTGCAAATGCTACATATGACAAATAAATAAAAGCATTGTAATGATAATCATACTTATTATTACAGTGCAGTTTGGAGGATAACAACATTAAATAAATGGAAATGCAGATGCATGGGGATACATGAAATAACAATGTACAAGGTTCTCCTTACACTAATTACTGGATATTAATGAAATGATTGGGAGTTCTCTTTAAAGAGAATATGCAGGGATCTTGTTATGTTGTCCCTCTCTCCCAAACAATGTTGGAATCTGTCAAACAGATTCTGGTTACCTGAATTCCAGACCATTTAACACTGCTGGGGCACTGCTTTTATCCCATGATCAAATAAAATTGAAAATATGGTGGTGAATCCACATAACACTTAATATCATTTATATGATCCAGCAGTTCCTAGCTAAGTCCTTAGGTAATAGTTACTCTGAAGGAAATCTCATTCAATAAGTTTCTGCAACTGAATTATGAGTGTTTCTGCCTGGTTTATGTTCAATGGAGCTGCAGCTACATTGATAAACAATATCTTGTTCTTCGCATTTTTTTCTCCTTTTCTGGTTTAGTACAAAATAAAATATATCCCAATGCATGGAGTCATTTGGCTGCAAACTGAAGAGTAATTCTAAAACAAGGGTGGGCAACTGTAAAAGGGAAGTAGAGAGGGGTTTTTTCACCAACACCAACAACAGACTTGCAGTCCCCTACCTATGATTACCAATCTCACACCCCCTCTATCTGAGCTGAGTTGTGACATTTATTGCCAGCCCTTCAAGGTACCCCAGCTCAGGAAACAGACCCCACCAGAAATACTAGAACCTTACTTTGATATAGGCTATAATAACAGAATCTTAAAATCCTGTCAGCATTTTTACTTCCCTCCCTCTTATACCAAAGAGAGTCAAAGTGGGGCAATCTATAGTTCCTCTCTTATGGTTTCCTGTTGTCCCAGGCTAAGCTCATGCTTTACTAAAAGCTGCTGCAAATTTCCTTCAAGGCTACCCCTATTCTCCTCTACATTAAGCAAACCTTTTATCCCCCCACCCCACCCCACTATACCATTCTTACTTCAAAGCTACAATGGTTAAACAAAGAACTTTGTTTCTTTATTTCTATGGGTCCATAGAAACACCATTGAAGAACTGATATTTCAGCTTCACAGAAGCAAAGGAAGAAAAAGTGAGAAAACATGGTGACCAGGAGATTTTATTGGATTCCATGGTCTTTCTGGGTCATTAAGGAAGCCAATGACTAGCTGAAAACAAAGCAGCAGCCAAGGATGAAATGTTGTACAGTGGAGCAACCAATCACTAGAAGGTTCTGTGGCCAATTGGAGCTGGGAATATCACTAGATTGGACTGAGGTTTGGTAGACCAGATTCTCAAAAGGGCTTAAGGTGGTTCAGGAAGGAAAGCAGTACTTTCAAAGGAGAGCTTCAAAACACAGGTGGAATTGCATTTGTAGTTGGCTGGGCATGACTTGCTGCACTGAAGAAGCAGTGCAGTGGCAATAGGGCAAGCAGAAAGTGTGGGTCTGGCCTCTGAAAAAAGAATGCTAGGAATGAATTACAGTTGTCTTAGCAAAAGTAAAGCAAAAGTTCTTGGTGGAAATTGTGAAGTAGAATTATGAGAAGTTGCCTTTTCAGATATATATTTATTTCCACCAGCACTATCCATTCTGACTTGTCATAGCTCGCTATGGTCTCAAGTCCTTTCTGTGACCTGCTACGTGATTCTTTTAACTGGAGTTTGCAAAGATTGGACCAGAGACCTTTTGCATATAAAGGATGCACTCTGCTTTGGAGATATAGTGATTAGTCACCATACTTGGTGCTCAGCTGGACATGATGGTCAGCAAGGCAATCTTCCTCATTCATTTTTGGCTGAGCAATATGTATCCTTTCTTTCCCCTAAATCCTCTAAAAGTATTAAAATCAGGATGAACGTATTGAATGTCTAAAGTGCCAACCTGTGTAGATTTTGCTTTCCCAGTTGTTAGGACTATAACAGCTAAGTACTACAGATCATCTTTATTAATTGGATTCTTCTTGTTGGTGAATTGCCTATGGCATTGTCAATCCTGCTGAATTGCTAATCTTTTTGTAAATTGATATATGATAGGAGGCTACATATGATATTGTCTGTTGCTTTTTAAGATCTCAGAATCAAAATAAAAATGCATTAACGTCACTAGAGGCTAACAGCCTAACAAAATGGCTTAATTGCATAAATCTTTGCAGGAATGATCTTCTATTACAATCCAAGTCCAGTCCTTAGATTTACCAGTACGAATATAAGCACTGGTACTTATTGTATTTTTTAGAGACTGAAGTGATGGAAGGTAAACCAAGGGAAGGTAACAAGTACAGGTGCAGAAGAGAACAGAGCTCTTGTTCCTTTTTTGCCTGCTAGTGAGTTTCATGAACCAACTGATTACATCCACTTATTTTGGCTCTCTTGTGTTTTTTTTTCCTGCCAAAGGGATTAGGGTTAGGATTATCAATTGATGGTTGACAGTTACTTCTGCAAATATATGTACCCACACCATAATCACAACAAGGATATGGCACCAGTCAATGACACCTGCAGTGGGCAAAAACATTTTGGACAAGGTTTTATCACTAATGGCAGGCAAACAAGGAAGAAGAAACCAGGACAGTAGTTGGGATTAATATGAATTTAATAGGAGCAGTAACACAATATATGTTACAGTAATGCAATCAGTTTCAGTCAGGTAAGCACTCAAGAAGCCCTTTCTTACTTCGTGTAGCTTCCAAGCACATCAAACAGCATATCTGGTCCTTCTCTGTAGTCCAGCTGTTCCTTACATACCCTGATCTTATGTTTACCTGGTCTTTCAAGCCTTGGTAGGCTGATTACCTTCCCTGTTGTATAAAGCTGCAGGCTGTTTCAAGAAAAAAAGGAGATCCATCCTGCTAGATTTCCAGAGGCTTAAAGCAACTGTGAGCCCTTTGAGGTAGACCAGACTAGGAAACCAAAGACACATAAGCTAATATTACTTTTATTATAAAGTTATAGTAACAGAAACTTGCAAGTCTAAATGTGCTTCCTCCCTCCCTCCCTCCCTCCCTCCCTCCCTCCCTCCCTTTTTTTTTTTGAAAACTAGGGAGGGTCTTGTCTGAGTTGCTTTTCCAGGTTACAGTTCTGACCCAGACTCAGGTTTCTTTTATCTGACTGTTGCCTTGATTGTGACTCTTCCTCCTGTTCCTCAAGGTTATTCCTTCTGCCAATTACAGCAACACACTCCTGATTTTTTTTCTAATCCTCCTTTCACTCCCCCTCTTCTTCTTCTTCTCCTTCTTGCTCCTTCTCCTTCTTCTCCTCTGTTTTTCCTTCTCTCTTTTCTCTCTCCTTTTTTTCCACAAGCCTTTCATTTCATTTAACTCTTCCAGTTTCTGGGATCGGCCCAGACTCTTCCCCAGCTAAACAATCACGCATTCAGTGCTGAGCATGTAGATTATTGGTGACTATACACATCTCAACATAAAATCTATTATTAGCCTATAGTCACTTGGCTGGAACTTTGATAGCAGCTGAATCTCCAGACAACTTTTCTAAACTTCTCCTAGTATATAATTTTGCTGCTGTATGACTAGTGATACAAGAAACAAACAAATGGATCATCAAGCAAGTCAACTCAGTTCTCAACTGAGGCACAAATGACTGACTTGATGGTGCATCGTCATCATCATCACCATCTTCACCATCATCACCATCATCACCATCATCATCATGCCTATTGATTGCTGCCAATGTATTTCTTTTTTATTTTTACTATCATGTCTGACTCTTACTAAACATACAGTAGTGTAAAACAATAAGAAGGCTTCACTTGAGAATAAGAAGCTTTTCTAAAGCCTGCAGACTTTTGCCATAAGTCACATAGGTAGTTAGTGCCAAATACTGTAGATTGTCTCATCTGCCTCTACTATTCAAAGTTCCATAAGTCTTGAAGCTTGGTTTCTCTGTTTTCCAGATAGGCTCATATTTACCATTAGGTAAAGTGGAGCAAGTGCATCAAGAAGCTAATTCAAAGTCAAGAGAAGGCAGTTTGTGATTATTTAATTCATTCTTATATTGAATCTGCAAGAGCAAAGAAAGAGGTGTTTCTGGAATGCTTTTCCTCTGATATTAAAATATAGGTAGGACTGAAGGTATTTGTTTGATGTTTTATATTGGAAAATGAAGGTCTTTGGCTATTCCTGTCTTTATGCAAAGACTTCAGTGTGTCCACTTCCATTCATAACAATATACTCTAAAGCAAATTTATAGACTGACCAATTTTACCACCTTAATACTGGTTAATTTTTCACTTCTTTGAATTTTTTATTTTTCTTCTCTAAATTACAGGTTTTGTTTTTTTTTATGAAAAGCAGTATACACATTTAAATAATTAAATGTAATGCTACTAATAAACATTAACAGTAGGAGCTCCACTGTGAAGCCTGTCAAAATAATCAGAGAGGTACTTCTTGAGCTCGACTAAGGGAAAACTATGGGCACTTGGTATTCATGAGTAGGTCCTGATTTCTAGAGAAGGGCTGAGTTTTTCTTCTAATTAATTTGGAAGTTTCTAAATTGGGGACATTGATTTATGATGTCGACACCTTTTAAATATTTTTGCACAAAAGCAGACTGAGCAAGGGAGAGCGGAATTTTACTCTATGTTAAATTTTGACTCAAGTTCCTTGTTTGCTTCTTGGCAGGGTTTCTAGTTTGTACAGGTGTCTTAGGTTACATTGTTCTTTTTTTTTAATTAAAACCACTTCCAGGATCCTGGTGAATGAATGCTTCTTTTATGGAATGAAAAAGACATGCACATGGGCCAAGTGAAGGATAGCACCTTGTGGTTAATCAGCAGCACAAGAATAATGAAACTGCTTACAAAAATGGAAGAACTGTCCGGAGTACAAAACATTTAGTTAAACCATGAACATCAGGCCATAGATTTCTTCATGAATTATCTAGTCTGCCTTAATTTGTGGAAGACATCTTTCTTTGGCCTTTGACAGATTTTATTAAAAGGCAATACCAGAGCTAATAAAATCTTTGCATGGGCTTTTGGTATCTACCTAGAATAATCATATTCAGAATTATGAGCCATAAAGAAATGGAGATCAAACCAAGGAACCATCTTGACTGTGACGCTCATCTCAGATGAATACTTAAAATGAGAAGGAAGTAAAACAACTACAGGATCAAATTTGAGGCAACCTGGAGGCTCAGAGCTAGTGAACGTCAATGAGGTAGGACTAACAGTGTCATCAAAAAGTTATTAGTGGATGAAGAAGAATTAGTTAGACTCTTCCTGCCTTTCTCATACTAAAAAATGAAAATGCAAGAGAGAAGATAGAACACATGCCTGAAGCTAAGGTCTTGCAGGATAAGGAACTTCTCTACAGTTTCAGGTCCTCCTGATAGTAGCAGTGAAACCAGATTGTGGCTTTCTGTCAGAAGCCTCACAATCAATTAACCTATCCTGCTAGCTTGCTTGTTTCATTTCTGCCATTACAAGAGAAGGGTGGGGGAGAGATGAAGAGGCACAGATGGACTGTTATCAGTTTCCCAGGAATGCCCAAGGTCGTACCAACATGAGACCAGGAAAAACCCAGGGGCATGCACAAGAACAGTTATGGGACATTAAGGGGGAGGTGGAAGGAAAAGGGGGTAAAACTAAGTTTGGCGCACACGGGCTCTTTAGTCTCAGCAATGCTTACAACTGTACACTAGTCTCTCAATAAACAAATTCTTCTTTGAGCCTTAAATGGTTTCAATGGGAATTGCTTTCATTGGGATCTGAGTCTTGCAGTTTCTTACACTTTAAAGTCTGGGCTTTGTAGCTGTCAGTTGTCAACAACCTAAGTTGCAAGCATCAGGTATCCTGGACCTTGGTTCATTTCTGGATTTTTGTTGTGCATTCATTCAGCTTGATGACCTAGTCTTGCTTATCCAATCTTGACCTGCTTCTATTTCACTGATTCCTGATTCTTCTTTGATATATGCTTTATTGATGTTCCAGGTCATAAACAGGACCTAGGGCAACCTGGAGTAGTTCTCAACAAATGCTGCTCCCCAGTTCAGTGGATTCCAAATACTGTATAAAAGTTTCATTACAACCATTATCATAGCAAATAATTATAGATAGGGTTTATCACCTATAGTTTTCTCCAGGTACCAAGATTGGTAAAGCACTGCAGATTCTCGCCTTGCCTGCTACAGACATATTTCCCATTCTTACATCTCCTTGACCATCTCATGTTGAATGAAGAGATTTGCTGCTTACATCTGAAGACAATTCCTCTTTGGACAGACAATAAGGAGAAGAAGACAGGAAAGGTGTGAAACAGAATAAAGCTAATGTGAGCGGCTCATTTTCCTGCATACTTTAGCCCTCAGCCAGTCATTAAGGCAATTTTTTTCTTAAGAAATTGACTAATTCTCTCATGAGACAACCGAAGTTTGAATGTTGACACTTTTATATACATATACACACACAAAGTGTTTTAAATCAAGTGGGCTACTTCATCTGAGCTCCACTGAGTATTGTAGAGTATCAATACCATATGCAAAAGGAACATAGGTAAGTCCAGGGCAAAGAAACAATATTTAATGTAATATTAACCAAATTGTATATACAATAAATATTCTCCTCTACAGAAATTTGTTAATGACCAAAAGAAGGGCAGGATCAAATAAGCAGAGATCCAAAAACGAGTACATACAACCTTTTTTTTCTTTTTCTTTCATTCTTTTGGATTCCCTTGCTTCCCAAATTCTGGGATGTGGAAAGGGTTAAACAGGTCTTACAAGAGAAATAAATTGGTCTCTTGGATAGAAACTTTGCAGTTAGCCTCTTCTCCACATAAAATTAGCCTGAGAGCTTCATGTGGGCTAGAGAGCCATCAGTTGGTTCCTCTTATCCTAGAGCAGTGTTTCTCAAAGTTGGCAACTTTAAGATGTGTGAACTTCAGCTCCCAGAATTTCCTACCCAGCCATCTTAAAGTTGCCAACTTTGAGAAACACTGTCCTAGAGCATCCTGACCCAACATAGCAATCTCCAGATTAGGAACAATGTCCTGGTATCATGGGCCCAAATGCATTGCAGGGCCCTAATTATGATGCTTATTTAATATTACGGTCACAGGTTTTCTATCAGTATTTATGAGAGATTGGTTCAATGCATGAGATCTTCTCAGTCTCTTTACACACACATCTGTGTTCAGTAGTGAGTATCCACTTAATTGATTATAAAGTAGTTGTAGAAGAATGAAGACAATTAGTTTGACCAACTGTTTTTTCTCTGCAAAAGGGTAATGATCATATCCAAGTAACATTGAAAGAAACAAACCCCAACCTGCCCCAAAATGGGTTGAATTATTATAATCCTAACTAAATCTGTCAAGAATTAATTTCAGCAGAACACAATTAATTTAACCACTTGAGTAGTTCTCATATTTAAACCCCATTTAACAATGTCTTTTGCATTTCTAAAAGCTTATTTTTGTCACTTTAAAACAATGTGCAAATAATCTTCATGAAATGCTCTAATTTTTATTAGGTTCATAACCTAACATTAAATGTGGTGACTGTTCATAAATCAGTCCCATTATAGCTTCTTTATAATATACCGAGGCAGTGCACATTTTTTACATTAAAAATCTTGATAAAGTACACGTATAGAGAAACTGGTTAGATGATTTCTCGGAGTTTTCCCAATGGCAGGAGAAATTCTCCAAGACTTTTTCATGGGCAGCAAGATTATTGAAAAAGCTCACTGAATAAAGATTCCTCTTGATTTCTAGAGATAGAATTGAAGTATGATGAAGCCTTGGAGGCTGCAGACTGCTGGAAAGCTGATTGTAGAATGAAAGACAGGAAAAATGGAATCCCTTCTGGCCATCTCCTAAATAAAGACACCCCCTGTACACATTCTTTGCTCCTTTGAAAACATCTGAAAGTGAATTCTCTTTCATCAAAGTGGAAGAGAATAGTAGGAAAACATTCAGGAGCACTTTTCTGCCAGAGTTTTAAGCAAAGATCATTATAGCATGAATGAAGTATTTGTCTGAAAAATAAATCTGAACTTTGTTTCTATGTTGACTATTTATATTTTGCCTCCTAAACATTTTCTAACTAATTCAATCCCAGGTCCTATTATAGTTTTTGAAAGGGGTTAACACAGTAGCTCTTAATTATGAAAACTAACAGAGTTAATGAAACTTCCATGTTCAAGGACAGTATAAATTTGAATTCTAGCCAGCTAAGGATTGTCACTTTCTTGCCTTTCTGGAAGCAAAAGATTTTCAAAAGATTTTGGTCAGATTCACCAAAGCAATACATTTTCAGAAGGGACTGTAATGTAGCTGATTATTTTCAAGTCTTCATTGCACATATTGTGGTATCAGTCAGGACTTGCAAGAAACGTCCTTAATTTCTGAGCTGAATTGCTGATATTTATTCATAAAAAAAAAAAGTCAGCTATATGTTTTTATTTGTCTTTTTAAATCTGTAAGCCCCTCAGGGTTGTAGAGGAGTTGGGTGGCCTTGAAAACAGATAATAAAATAAAATAAATAAAAATAAAAAGTATGTTTTGGATCACAGCATCAGACTAGAATTTTTATAGCTAACATATCAAAATCATGCCAAAAAAAGGAGTAATATTAAAATTGGTGTTGCTGCTGGATTTTGTAATAAGCTGACTAGAATATGCATTTAGTCTTTTTATAAAGCTTGCCAGTATTCTAAGTTCATCCTTTTTGGATTGAAGTCCCCCCACAATGCACACACATTTTCACACGCGGAGATTGTGCCAGAGTGCTGGAAAATTGTGTGTGTGTGTGTGTCTGTATTGCCACCTAGGGAAATTTCAGCTGCTTCTGACTATACTATTCCAAAATGGGGAGAATAGTCCAAATCTTATTTGTTGACATTTGATGGGACATAAACAGAATTGGAAGAATGATATTTATTTGGTGGCAGCCGGGTTATAGGTTTGAGAGTATAACTGACACATTGCAATATAGCACAACGATGGAAATGCCAATGCTTTAAAGGCTTTTCGAATGTAAACAGTTAACCTATGAAAATACACTTTTACCAAACGGACTAGTAAATTAGACGGCAACCCAAGTGAAAACACAATTCCTACTTCTGCAGACATTCCCCCCCGTGGCTTTATAAAAGACCCATTGTAAGGAGTTTTAAGATCACAGGAGGTACTTGGAATATATTAAAATGAATATTTTTATTATAGGCAAACCTCCCTGCCATTGAAGGACTGTCTCCCAGATGGTGAAAGTATCATTAAAAGTTCATTTGATAACTGCTGGATTGGCTTTAAAGCTTTTCGAACTGCTGAGGCCTTCTAACTGTGGAGTAGCGCTCTCTCTCTCTCTCTCTCTCTCTCTCTTTTGCCAGTGAAGCAGATCCAATGACTTTTCTAGCATATGGTCTATTTCTACTAACGAATATGGAATTTATTCACTTTAACATATAGACTGTTAAACTAATCCTCCTGTAGAAACATTATGGTTAAGCAAGCGCCTGCTTTAACTCTCATGCTCCTTTGGCGCAAAGGTGGGGAAAATGGTGTTCTCAGGAGATACCTGGAATAATTAGGAGTATGGTCACAATTCAAATCCAGTGATAAGACAGAGCTCATTGCCTCTGTTTCTTTTCTTGTTAAAGCTTGTAAAATGAAATGGAGCTATGGCATAGAGAAACAGAATCAGCTACATCCTCAAGGGAGTAGTTCTGCTTCTTTCTGAAGTTGTGGATCACTGGCTTTTATTTTAAATAAGTTTAATGTGCATGCAGACCTTTTAAATGTAGCCAACCATCCAGATTTAAATCCCTGTATCTTCTGCATGTGTAACTGATTGATTCTTTCTAATTATTCCTGGAGTGCTTTTGACTTTAATCTTTATGTACTAGGTCTGTACAATAAGTGGACGTTGAAATGTATTCTGAGAAAGGATGGAGGAGAAATTAATACTGACCTCTTAGATCAGTGTTTCTCAACCTTGGCAGCTTGAAGATGTGTGGACTTCAACTCCCAGAATTCCCCAGCCAGCCATGAAATCCACTCATCTTCAAGTTGCCAAGGTTGAGAAACACTGTCTTAGATGGACTTACAATAGGCTGCACTGTATGTAACTAGAATACACACAGAGGTTAAAACTCTGAACTTTTTGAAATTTTGTAATGGGACTTATAATTAATACTATGCTTAAAATGTGTGTAGAACAGTACCCATAACAATATAACTATTAGGGGAAAGCATACACAAATATGTATTATGGAAAAATGCTTTCAACTATTCCCACATTAAGGTAAATGTATACTAGCTATTGACAATGTGTGAAATCCATTGGCTTGAGAATGGTTTGACTGTTTAGGACATCTTTTGAGTAGTCCAATGCATGTTGCCTAAATATTTATATATGTATTGATTGATTGATTCTTCTTCTTCTTCTTCTTCTTCTTCTTCTTCTTCTTCTTCTTCTTCTTCTTCTTCTTCTTCTTCTTCTTCTTCTTCTTCATCATCATCATCATCATCATCATCATCAAATTTGTCTGCCGCCCATCTCCCCCAATGGGAAGACTAAAGAAAACCTAAAATGAAGTGAAGTAGGGTGCTGGATGAATAAGATTTTGAAGCAAAAGTGGGCAATCCCCACATTCTTGATAGACTTGCACAGCCCATCAAATGCTATCAGAAGTGGCTGCCAAACTTTTGACAGTGTGGCTTGCAGCCAAACTTCTAACTTAAAAATGATTTAAACTCTGAATAAGTGTTTATAGGTTCTGATTGTACCAGTTCTAAGGAGAAATGTAGACATAACAACTTAGAGCCTTTCTCCTCTAGTATGTTATCGGGGCTTCCTTGATTTGCCAGAAAACTCCACCAGCATGAAATCTGCTGTTCCCGTGGCTGATCCCTATCTTACCTTTATTGTCTTTTTTCCCCATCACCTACTTTAGTAAACCTTCTATTTGCTATTCTATTTCAAGAAAAAGAGTTCTCATTAGAAGGTTTGCACAGTTTATTCTTGGATATAGTTACTGGCGTTTTGTAAGACAAAATTTTAACTAAATAAAAATTAACTAATTCTTGCTCACAGCATGCATTTAGATGTACAAAATGGAGCTATCATAATAACTTATTTCTGTTCTGTTTAATAACATGAGCAGCTGTTCATGACTTCTCTCCTGTCCCCCAATCCAGCTTAGTTGATAGATAGATAGATAGATAGATAGATAGATAGATAGATAGATAGATAGATAGAGATAGAACATTGCAGCCTTTGATGGATTTGATGCCATAGCTAATCTGATACTCTGATTTTATCTTTCAACAAGGCTCAGGGGAGGCTCAATAAAAAGGAAAATTAAAACTTCATTAACATGGTGTTCAGTTTTTAAAATCAGCTCGTCTCGGAGTGGTGAACACTCCACCAACTTATGAGCTGCTGTCAGATTGATTAAGATCTTGATTTGTACCGTGTCTGCGAGTGGCAAATATTTATCTGGATGTTGACTCATTATGAGGGTTCTTCTAATAAACTTTCACACTTTGTTTACCGTTTCAAGCTATGAATGTCAGCTTTTAAAAAAGCACTTGGGAATTTCTGATGTTTCCACATCCAAAGTGACCTTTTGTTATGTTTATGTCTAGTGTTATTTCACAAGGAAGCAAGCTACAAGTGCAATTAAATTACTACCAAATAGCTGCAAATTAGCCTCCCACCAAAACACTCCTTTTGTATCCTCAATAATGTAATCTGGATACATTATATCCAGTAGTTGACAACACTTTAATACAATGAGCTATTCTATCCTTCTCACTCTGTTGCATGTAGATCATCTGCCTATCTTCATTTTAAGAAGCCATCTTATTGAAAGCATAACTATTATCTGCATAACTTAGAGGCAGGAAAATATAGTAGTAAGGATAAAAATAAATTCTAGCCTCTTTATGACAACATTTAGGAATCCCTTTCTCCATTGGCACATTTGCTGTAGAACTGCTGTCATAGCAAAGATTTCTGGGGTAATTTCTACGTGCAAATCCATTGTATCTATCAAAAGAGTCCCCTATTGTGGGGGAGATGGGCGGGGGAGAAATCAAACAAACAAATAAATGAGCTTTGTAGGTTCATGGGACATAATCCAGCTCAGGGCACATCAGACATCTTGTGATTAGGGTTATGTTCTTATTTTTCCTTTATTAGCATAGCAAACAACATTAATCACTTAGTTTCATTTTCAGGCACGGAGAATAAGTTACGCTTCAACATTCCTTTCTCTCCCACTGGATAATAATCAGACCAACCTTTTCTCTCTTTCTCCTCTCTTCCTCCTGGATTTGTAAACATTGGGGTTCCTCTATACTCCCCCCTTTGTTTCTGGATGGGGTTACACTGCTGCTAAAAGAGCATCTCTATGACTTGGGGAGTCCTCCTGGACTTGTAGCTCCTGGTGGGTCAACAAGTGAAGGCCATGGCCAGGGGCCCTTTGTCCAGCTTTGGCTGCTGCATTGGTTAGGGCCTTACCTGGGATAGGAGGACCTGATTGGCCTTTAAAAACAATGAAATATAGGGCTGGCTACCGACTTGGCTGGCTTCAAAAAAGGGTTGGACCAATTCATGGAAATCATGGGGCTCAGTGGTTATTAGCTTTGATAGCAGTGGGACTGCTTCTGAAGGCCACCTGCTGGGAGCCTAGTGGGCTTCCTTGGGCTGTTGGCTGGCCACTGTGAGAACAGACTGTGTCTGGGTTTTAACTGTCCTATCTTTATGTCTTTATATTTGTTGTATATTCTTACTTTGTGAGCTGAGAAGAGTCCTGTAACTGTGGTGCGACACAAGAGAGACTGTCTCTCATTGCACCTCTTCCTTATTCAGTGGGTCTCGCTCACATACCTTCACTTCAAGAATCTTGCCCTGGAGCAATCCTGGAACCAATAACAAATCTTCACTATTTAACACTGTCTAGAATTCATTTTGGTTTGCCCTTGCCACCTTCCTCCTTCTTCCCAGAAATCTTTTGTTTAAGTGTCCAGGTTTCTCTTTCTCAACTCAGCAGCAATCCACTTTCATTTGGGAAAATATGCTCTCTCTTCTACTCTTGGGGTCTACTATCAGCAAAAAAGGCAACATGTCTACCTGCATAGCAGAGAGCCATGGGTGAGTGCATGTTGTCACAGAACCCATGAGAATTTAACTGATATTTTCTTCTCCTTTGGAAAAAAGAAAAAATAATCCTGACAGCAATTTCTTTTACAGCAGATTGGATGAGAAGGAGTTTAAAAAAAACCGCAGGAGTTTTAGGTGCAGCACTGATAATCAGAAATGTTTTTAATGAAGAAACGCTGATACGTTTCTTAGATAATCTGTGTTTTCCTAAAAAAAACTATTGATATCATAGTTTCATTAGCTCATCTCTGCAGGATCAGGCAATTTCAAACAAAAGATAATGGGTTTATAACATTGTGGACAGTTGGAAGACATTGCTGGTTACTGAACATGATTAACCAGTTCAGTTATGCAAATTTACTGGCTGCATTTTTGATGATGATGATGAATTTGTTGATGATGCAGTAGCTGGCGCTGCTGTTGTGATAGTGATGATGAAAATGACAGTGATGATCATGCTTTGCACTGTAGTTGCTAAGTGGAAAATTACATGACTGTGAAGGGCTTATGATGTCACTTCCCATTCAGTTGTTAAGTGAATCCCTGCGGTCGTTAAGTGAGACATCATGTGAACTCAATTTGCTATTTTTACTTCCGCATTCTCCATTAACTTTGCTTGTCAGAAGCCAGTTGGGAAGTAGGCAAATGGTGATCATGTGACTGCAGGACACTGCAATGGTCATAAATGCAAAGAATGGTCACAAAGCTGTTTTTTTTTACACCATCATATTTCAAACGGTTGCTAAACGAGGTAGTTGGAAAGCGAGGACTACCTGTATAAACAAGGTGAACATGTTTCTTAGGAAATAATATTCAAAAGCAGCTTGTTATAAGATGCTTTCAATCCACAGAGTTATTCTCCATTATATGGTGATCCATCATATCAGTACGTTTCTCTATTCTAAGGGTAATATTTAGTGAAGGTGATCCAAATGATTTTGCTGCCTGAGGCAAAGAACAAAAGGTTATGGATCTTCCCGAATTCCAAGTACAGAAATGGACTCAACTGTAATTCAAAACTCCAACTTCAGTGCAGTTGCTGGAGCAGCATCTTTTTAAGACATTTGAGAAAGCTTCTTAAACCACCACTCAGTTTCTGCTGCCTGAAGTGGCCATCTTAGTCTGCTTAATGAGAGAGCTGTCTTGAATATCTAAACCAGTGTTGTCCAAACTTGGCCACTTTAAGATGAGTGGACTTCAACTCCCAGAATTCCCCAGCCAGCATGGCTAGCTGGGGAATTCTGGGAGTTGAAGTCCACTCATCTTAAAGTGGCCAAGTTTGGACA
Source organism: Python bivittatus (assembly GCF_059951505.1). Classification (NCBI taxonomy): domain Eukaryota; kingdom Metazoa; phylum Chordata; class Lepidosauria; order Squamata; family Pythonidae; genus Python; species Python bivittatus. Next base: position 12,331,829 of record NW_028277125.1, on the reverse strand, counting down.
ACACTGATCTAAACTATTAAGCACATTAGCAGCAGAATATATTGATCAATCTAAATGTCTTGTTGAAATTGTTTCATTGGTCATGACTTAATCTATCAGGCTCATATATTTTGCCCCACTGGAAAATCTCTTCCAAGTGCAAAGTTGAATGCATTTTCCTAACATTGTGTGCTGCCAGATGTACATCCATACTGTTTCCTGAGCTTTTGAACAATTTGCTCATGCTGTAAGAGTTTTTAAAATTAAATAATTACCTGCTGTAATGCCATCTGTTTATGTGCTTTAGAAATATTATTTGTAATTTCCTTTAAAAAAAGTGGACCTTATAAATGTGAAGAAAGCACTAATAAAAGCAACAACTATAATCAGCAGATGGACTGGGCAAAGCAGGTCCTCTAAGCAGGCATTCTTGATTGTTTAGAGTATTGTTGAGTGCAGTTTTTCCACAGATTTAATTATCCTTTCTCTCAGAAGATGGTAGTAAGGTATTTATTTCTGTAATCAATCTATTACTTCTGGGAAAAAGACAGAAAGAAGGATAAAATGTGTGTGTGTGTGTGTGTGTGTGTGTGTGAGTGATGCCTTAGGATTTTTTTCTTAACAAATCAGCTGGAAAAAAATGTTCATGTAAATGCTGCTTCTATTGCAGTCAGCCACAAATCGGAATTTTGGATTGCATATCATTTGATTTTTCTTCACGCTGGCAAGACTCTTAAGAATGCTTATTTGGAAATAAGTCTTATTGAACTGTGTGAGATTTACTTCAAAGTAAGCATGTACAGGATTAGACTGTCATTTTATTTCCTTGTAACATTTTCATCCTTCCTTCCTTGAAGGCCAACAACGTGTCCATTATCGACCAGAATTTTTGAGATTAGAACCACACCCAATATGTATCCTGAAAGAATTTGACCAATAAAGAAGAGAGTCAGTATAAAACTTGGCAGATCAGAAGCAAAGATGGAGCTAAATCTGTTGAAGCACGAATGTAAGCAGAGATGTAAGATACATTTCATCTGGTACATTATAGAAATATAAGAATAGTCCTGCTACATTGGGCCAAGACCCATTTTAGTCCACACTTCTGCTTCTCACAAGCAGGTGGTGCTGACATACTGGTGTTCTTCTCCTGCAATTATATTTAGAGGCATTCTGCCCCCAATATAGAAATAACATTGAGTTTCAAGGCTACTAATCCTTCCTTCCTTCCTTCCTTCCTTCCTTCCTTCCTTCCTTCCTTCCTTCCTTCCTTCCTTCCTTCCTTCCTTCCTTCCTTCCTTCCTTCCTTCCTTCCTTTATTTATTTAGAGTCAGTTTTTGACTTCTGATGACTGTTTGGACAAGTCCCAGCAGTTTTCTTGGCAAGGTTCCCCCTCCTCTTCCTGGAAGCGATTTGTGATTGCCTGTTTCCTGGTCAGAGAGATACTAGCCCATGGTTACCCAGCTGGCTTTGTGCCTAAGTTGGGAATAATGCTCATGGTCTCCTGGTTTCTCACTTGGTGCCTTAACCACCTCCCCAAACTGGCTGTCTCCATGAATTTAGCCAATCCCTTTTTAAAACCACCAAAGTTTGTGATCGTTTCCACATTTTGCAGAAATGACTTCTAGAAGCTAATCATATAGCTGTGTAAAAAAGTGCTTTCTTTTGCCTGTTCTAATTGGAGGGTAGTTTGGGTTGGGCCAGCATGGGCTTTCAGGACTCATGGTTTGAATTCATGACTCTGGATTAACTGCTGAATTATATTGGATACTTTAATAATACCTGGTTTCAGAGGTGTCTGCAGGATTTGATAAAAAAAAGTCAAGATGGTGGCTTGGATGGTGCAATTGAAGCTCTGACTGGTTTTTTATGTGTGTCATATATACAATGCACATTAAAAATGGGACAAATTTTGATCACACTGTCCTGGCACTATGTTGACTTTTTTTTACCATAGTCTATAGGCACCTTTCCTCATTTCCTGGAATATCAGGTGCTTTTTCTCAGCAGTTTGATGTGTTCCCCAAATAACATAAATCACATGGATTTCATTACTTGATTTCTTGAACAAGCCACTTTTGATCTTGGTAATCAAGTAATATTGATTTGTGTGGACAATTTATTTATTGTTTTTCCTATCTTTTGACTTGCAGATGTGCAGTTGGTTAGAGGCAGAGTACAAAATTATATCACATATTAATTTAAAAAACTATGGACAGACCACACATTTACTTTCATTGTTACACTGAACCATTGTTACAATGAATAAACTAATGGCAAAGCATAGTGGTAAAGTGAGATTTTGAAATAATTTGCACATTATTCTAAGGAAAGATAAGCAACATTACACCTACTGCACTGTGTAAATCCAGCTTATTTACAACCTCTGGCCTGGTGTGTTTAAGATTGCCCATGATGATATTTGACTATCGTATCAGTTTTTTGCAGATCTTCTGTTTCTTTTTTGGCACCTCAATGCAGCTCAAGAAAGTTTCCATGAATATGCCCTGAATTATTTGAGAGCACAATGATTTGAGCATTGCTGCCTCTGTCTTTGCACTTTGGAATAGTTTTGGTACTGAAATGACTTTGATATCAAAAGGAAATCACTTTAATATGTGCTGATGAAAGTAATGGCATTGTGGATTTGCCAAATAAACTACAGCCCAAATAATTGAGGTGTTTATATCATCTGCCAGATGGTGGATTAACACGAGATAATTCTGTCTCTTGCAATTACTTTCATTTAAATTTTAATAAAGGAACAATATTAAGTGGAAAAAAAGAGTCCAAGTAGTCTATTTTCTTGGGCAAGCTATAATCTATAATTATTAGCGAAGTCTATAAGAAGACAAGTTGAATTCACTGAGGAGGGTGGAGAGGGTCTACGGCAGTGTTTTTCAAACTTGGCAACTTTAAGATGTATGGAGTTCAACTCCCAAAATTCCCCAGCCAGCAGCCAGAATTTTGGGAATTGAAGTCCATACATCTTAAAGTTGCCAAGTTTGAAAAAGAGTGGTCTATGGCATGGACATCTATTATGGAGAAAGTAATGCAAAAGATAGTTTTAACTAGGGCTATATATATCATTGTATTTCTGATCTCCCTCTTTTAATTCTTTTGGGTGAAATCAATTCTGTTATGTTGCAAGTCCATTCCATCTCTTTTCCACATCCATGAACATTTAAAACAAGTCTGCACACACATACATTTGTGTATAAGTATATATAATGAACCAAATACTTTGAGTGGATCTTTCCATAAATGCATAAATATTTATAAGATAGGGATTTTTAAAATATAGGTGATTGATGTATGTCTGACATACATTTGTTATACCACGCTAGATTATAGGGTATTGATTTTAGAGGGTTGGTGTTAGATCCCATCAATGTTTTTTCCAAGTCTGTGTCCATTCAGGCATGAAGCAAAACCATTTGGCCCTGCAAGGTGCCATTTGGGAGAGTTTCAGTCCTCTCAAAAAGAGCCCTAACAATATTATAAACAATCATTAAGACAATTTTAAGACAAACTAGATGTATATGCTGCTGGGAGTCGGGTAGCATATAGATTTAGTATATCATTATTGTTGGTTGCACAGTCAGCCAGTTGTTTAGACTGGATTTGACATTTTTATCCATCTATCGAATTCTTCCTAAGAACCTGAGATAGGCAGTTTGATGGTGTTAAAGGTATCGTTGCAGGATAGAAGCTGTTCCAAGTAAAGCTGCCTTTTGCAATTGACTGATGGTGATGTTTTGGGATTGCACCCAAGGTGCCTATGACTATTGGTGCTATCTTTGCTTTCTTTTGCCATAGTCATTCTATTTCTATTTGCAGGTTTTTGTATTTTGTGATTTTCTCCAGTTCTTTCTCTTCTATTCTGCTGTCTCCAGGTATTGCAATGTCCGCTATCCAGACTTTTTTGCCTTCCTTATCAACAATTGTTAAGTCTGGAGTGTTGTGTGGCAGGTGCTTGTCTAAAGTCCCAGAGAACGTTAGCTTTCTATTACTTTGTCTGTTTTGTGGTCCCACCAGTTCCTGCTTGCAGGCGAATGGTATTTCTTGCAGATATTCCAATGCACCATTATTCCTACTTTGTCATGCCGTTGTTTGTAATCAGTCTGTGCAGTCTTCTTGCAGCAGCTGACTAGGTGGTCCACTGTTTCTTCAGCTTAACTGAAAAGGTGGCATTTGCTGTCTGTTGCTGTCTTCTCAATTCTGACTTTGTATGCATTTGTTCTTAAGGCTTGGTCTTGTGCAGCCAGAATCAGTCCCTCTGTCTCTGTCTTCAACTTTCCTGCTCTTAGCCATTGCCAGATCTTGTTGTTATCTGCTTTGCCTGCTAGTTTTGTGTGTGTGTGTGTGTGTGTGTGTGTGTGTATGTGTACTGGCCATGTAATACTTTGCCTTGCAATGTCTCTTTTCTATTCTTGATTTGATCTTTCTTGTAGACCAGTTTGGTTTCTTTGGTATTCAGTAAGCCTTCATAGTGTTCTAGTTTCAATGCATCTTCTTCACTGTCCTTCAGATATTCTTCCAATTCCCATTTTTCTTCTTCAACTGTCTGGGGTACTTGCAACATTCCATGTCCACCAATGTCCTTGGGAAGTAGAGTCTGTCAACATCACTGCATGGATGAAGACCATGATTCATTGTCGTTATTTTTCTGGTCTTCCTATCCAGGGCTTCTAGTTCTGCTTGAGTCTAGTCCACTATTCCAGCTGTGTATCTAATGGCTGGAATTACCCAAGTGTTAATCACCTTGATGGTATTTCCTCCACTGAGTTAGAACTTTAAGATCTTCTTCACTCTCATGATGTATTCACTATTAACCTTCTTCTTGACTTCAGTGTGCTTGATATTGTTAGCTTGAAGGATGCTCAGGTAGTGATCTTCTTCATCCAGACTCTTAATGTTATTTCTATAGGACATCTTGATTCTTTCAGTTTTCACTATTTTTCCCCTGTTGATGGTAAGGGTGGCACATTTGTCTAGTTCACACTCCATTGCAGTATCTTGCCTGTATATTCAGACAGTGTTGAGCAGCAATTCTGTTTCCGATGGTGTTTTTTCATACAGCTTCAGATCGTTCATCATCATCATCATCATCATCATCATCATCATCATCATCATCATCATGGTTGGCCGCACAGTCAGCCAGATGTTTAGACTGGATTTGGCATTTTTATCCACCTATCAAGTCCTTCTCAAGGACCTGGCATAGGCAGATGTTGTTTGATGGTGTTAGAAGTATCATTGCAGGTTAAGCTGTTCCAAGTAAAGCTCCCTTTTGCTGTTGTTGTTGTTGTTGTTGTTGTTATTATTATTATTATTATTATTCACCTTCTCCCCATCCTGTCTTACATATGGGCTATGTTTGCATGACGAGGATGACCCAATGCACATCTATCCATCAGTAAATGACTTACCAATGAAGTGGTGGCAGGAGGGGAAATCCAGAGAAACCATCTTTGCCATTAACCAGCCACTCTTGTGGTGGCTATCATTTTTTCTTTTTAAATTAAGCAAAAAATAAATAATAATAAAAAAAGTCAGTGATGGCCTTAATCAGTGTGAAAGCCACTCTAGATGAACTGTAGGGAGACATCCTTCCCCCATCCCCCATTCTTTCTGTTTTGTTTTACATTCCATGGGCACTCCTGGGCCTGAAAATAGCAGATAACAGGAATTTCTAAAGGAATTCCATTTTGCGTGGCCCTTATGCAAGCAACTAGATGAGACAGTTAACCTTCTGTTCACCTTCTGTTCTGTGTTTTCACTGCACATCTGACTGGGAGAAGTGGATTAACCCAGAACAAACTCAGGGTTATTGAGGGTTAAAACTGCCCTTCTGACCCAGTGCTAATTGGCTTTTCACATTTGGACAGCATCAAGAAAAACCAATCAGCCATGCTGCCCAGCGCATTTGGAGGCTAATACTGACTGAACTTTCTCATTCCTGGCACCCTACAGATGTCTTGGGACAGCAACTTCCAACATGTTCTGCCAGTGTGCAGTTCCAACACATCTGTATGTTTTGCAGCTGTTACCAGATTTTCTGTGCTAAAATAAATGAATGTTCTGAAAACATGGATGTTAAATATTATTAGTAGCATTTCAAAGCTTTGCCTGAAAAGGGAGATATTCAGAAAAGGAAAACAACACCAGTCAAGACTTGCATCTGAAACCAGATAGATTTGCCTGCTTTAATATAATAAGCATGGTTGTTTACACTGCTACTTTGAAGTTATAATGCTACTAAGATAACTTCTATTTTATAATGATTGGAATATTACATTTTCATGCCATTGCCTGACATTTAATCTCATAACAGCATTACTTTTATGTGCTATTGGAGATCTTTTACTTTTAATAATGTCCCTGTTCATAAATAAAACATTGAAACAATGTGGAACATTTACAATTGGTACAAGGAAGCTTCCTTAATAGTTTTTAATTCCTCTTGAATCTCTATAAATATATCATCTCTTGTAAGCCTCTGTTTGCTGTTGTTTAAACACAGTGTTTGACAAGCTTCAGAAATGGGAAAAAAAATAACCGTTGATGCTATGGTAACTATCTTCATTCCTAAGGTAGCTTTTAAAATTCTCTTTTAACTGTAAATGTAGTCACTCTGTTTTTAAATATTTTATTAGTCTGATGTATTTCTTTCATTATAAGCACTCAAACTAAATCTCTCCTTACTGGTGTAAATCAGCAGGAAATAACTGAAGTCAGAGGAGTTTATGTAATACAGATAAAGCTGAGAAAAATTGGCAGATGTTGACTTTTTTTCTCCCAAGATTTACATATTGCTGGAGGGCAGGGCTGGGTTGTGATTTTTCCCAATCACTCAGGAAGGTTGGGCTTTATTGAAAAGCTGTGCTTGCTACTCAGGATCCCATTTTTCCATCAGAGGGTCTAAAAGATTGCTTTTGTCATCTGAAAAGAAGTCAGAGTAATTGTTTTTTTCTTCTTTAACCAAATGTAGGCAGTAATAGGATAAAAACCAAGGAAGGAAAATATCAGCCCAACTGCAGCAGATATAAAGGAACAAAAGAGCAAAATTCCAACACACAATAAACATATTCTTCAAAACTTGTGGACCTCTTTTGGCTCCTCTTGTTTCATTAAAATATCTTGTGGCAAAAAAGTGGGGAGGGGGGAAACCTATCTTGGGAAGGAGAGATTATAGGGGCATAAGAACCTAGCCTTGCCCCAAGCCAGCCCATCCTATCCAGTTCATTGTGACTCTTCAGTGGTTCTTCAACCCAATTTGGAGGTATCAAAGGTTGAGCCTGGGATCTTTGAAAGGGAAAAGAGGTGCTGCATACTCTCTTGCTAGGGTTTCAGAATTATTTACTTGTCTATCAAATTTGTATACTGCCACAATCACAGGACTCATGGTGGCCCACAAGCAAAACAAATACAATAAAATAAAAAGACACAAAACTAAGACAAAAAAAACCCAAACACAATATATGGCATCACGCTCCAAATGTCCTCTGGAAAAGCTCAGTCTTCAGCTCTTTTTGGAAGGTAGACAATGTTGGCGACAGATGTATATAGAATGCATGTAGATGTAGAATGCAACACACAGCTAGGATTTAAATGAAGATGATCCTTGATCTATCTTGCTTCTAAGCCAGGGTTTCTCAACCTTGGCAACTTTAAGATGTGTGGATTTCAACTCCCAAAATTCCCCAGCCAGCATGAGTTGAAGTCCACACATTTTAAAGTTGTCAAGGTTGAGAAACACTGCTCTAAGCTATGGGGATAGAGAAGAGTTTGCAAGGAGGGACTGTAATGTTTTTCCTCTAGCGGACCAGCACAATTCCTGATACCTTCACGGAGATGTAGTTTTCTTAATAACGGTTCAGAAGTGGCTTGCCATTGTCTTCTTTCAGGATGTTCTTTTCAGTTTTCTAGTCTAGCCTATAGCCCAATGTTTTCTCAGTGGTCCCCCACTCAAATATTAACCCTGCTTAGCTTTTTGAGATCAGCAAATGTTGTTATAGCTATAGCAGCTATAGCACTTGTTAGAAATGTGTTGCTTCATTTAAGCTTTATTGCATACTTCCAAATGGGATTAATTTTTTAATGAATACTAATACTATGAACCTCCCAAACCCACAATCCATGTCTGCCGATAGGAAAATCCATGAACTGCCATTTAGATTACAACTACCTTCATTTTTGCTAGCCGTGTTAGGTCTTGCTGTCAAGTTCTATCCTTGTATTGCAGACCTTGCTAAATAGACCACCTTTTGGAAAGCTGGATAGCATACAACAAAAAGGAACAATTTTCTTGTTGTGCTAAAGGCTCAACATATTCTTGTATGAGAAAAAGCAAACAGGCTTAAAAATGGAGCCTTTGCCATTTAATCTCTGTTGGAATGTTTGTGTGGACAAAGGAAGATCACTGAGTTTCAGAGAGCCATGTTAAGGGGAAATAAATACAAGCTGATTTCTGGGTGCAATTGAAGGTGTTAGTTGTCACCATTAAGGCCCTTCATGATTCAGGGTGGGAATATCTGCAATAGACTCTTGATAACAACTGCCAACCGAATAAGATTGAGAAGGTTAGGCACAGGGATTGCCATCTGCAGAAGCCGGAGACGCAGGCCTTTCCTGTCACTCCCCTTTCCCCCAGATATCAAAATGACTCCTTTCTGTGTGTGTGTGTGTGTGTGTGTTGAAGTGTATAAAGACTTGGTTGTTCCAATAGGCCTTGGGGACTGGTTCCTCTAAGAATGGAAAGTTTTAAGGTGTAGCTGATTGCTTGTTATATTTATATGTGATTTTTATGGATTTATATGGACTTTGTCTTTATTTTAATCTGAGTTATGGAGGTCAGGAGGTGGGAACTGTACACAGCTCAGAATTGGTTCTGACTGGATAGGAAAGAAAGAAAGAAAGAAAGAAAGAAAGAAAGAAAGAAAGAAAGAAAGAAAGAAAGAGGGAGGGAGGGAGGGAGGGAGGAAGGAAGGAAGGAAGGAAGGAAGGAAGGAAGGAAGGAAGGAAGGAAGGAAGGAAGGAAGGAAGGAAGGAAGGAAGGAAGGATTTTTACAATACAGCAAGCCTATATTGCTGTTGTACATGAGTCGTAGAGTGTGCTAGCTTATTAACAAAATAAAGGATGCTCTCAAAGGTTAAGGAATCCACCTCAGTTAATGCACTTGTTAATGTTACAAGTCAAGTACAGAGTGGTTTTAGCAAGCTGCCCGTCTGTTGCCTTTTCTGTACCCGTACACTTGGCTGTTGTCTCCAGAGTATGCATGTTGATACCAGATGATTAACACGGTTCAGATACACAGGTCTCTAGCTTGGGGACTACCAATTCCCACTAATGGGAATAAATGTTTTATGCCAAGGCCACTAAACATGATTGTTAGTCTGTTTCTTCTCTCTCTTCCTCTTCTATCACCCAACATTTTAAGCAAGAAAGCTTGTCACTGCCTTTGATGGTTATTTAAAATACTTCAATGTATAATTTTCCCTTTGTCATTTTTAATTTCTGGATGCATTTGTCTAATAGGAACTATGAAAGTGTCACCTAAATTGAAAGTATTGTGCCTCTCAGTGTACATATCTACATGTGTGGGTGGGAAAATACAGATCTTGAAAAATGAAATGTCATTTTGCAGTTAATTGCTGTGTGGAACAGAGGCCTTAGTTGAACATTTTAATGGTGAGGAGAATGGAAATAAGAAGCAGAGAGGGCATTTATTTAGCTTCAGATGCTAAGGCTTGTCTTTGGTGTGTGTGTCAAAAAAGTCAAGATGGTATCTGTAATTAAGTAATCAAAGGTCCTCCACTTTTACATACATACAGATAATATTTTCACTTTTTTGAAACCCCTTCCCCCCATGATTGCCCCTATATTGGGGAGATAGTTTTTTTTTTTTTTTCCCCATTAAAAGACCTTAAAAATTCCAGTTGTACTTGTATTTTTCCTCTGGCAATTGTTATTTTGATGTCACTCATTGTGTTTCTTCCTCCGCTCCACTGTCATCTGATGAGATTGCTTCAATGCTATGAGACCCAAACAAATGTGTTTCAATCAGTAATGGCTAGACTTGAAGTGGGGGGAAATAGAGATGAGGACTGTTTCATTGGGGGGGGGGGAGGACTGAGCTTAGAGCAGGAGTATAAAACAATATAGCCAACTGATATTCCTTTTGAGGCCCAGAGTGGATAAAAAATAATCCCCCCCTTTTTTTATGTTCGGGGTGCTTTAAAGAGCAAATGGTTTATCATTCAGATGCTTAATGTATCCACTCACCTCTTACACCTCCCATCTAGCCTCCCCAAATCAGCCCTGCCCAGAACTACTATTAGAATGTATTCCTTCATATACTATGCAAAGTTGGCTATAGCCCTCAAGGCAACCAGCAAGATTGCACAAACCTGGCTTAGGGTCAGCAGTTCATAAGCACACATACAACAGATTGTAAGAATCATTTCCCAAAAGCCAATAAAATGCTGGAGCAATGGCCCAGGATAGATTCAGGAGGATAGAATATAACACAAGCATAACAAAAATCAGCCTTTCAAGAAAAAAATCTGATAGAGATGCTTAACTAAAGATTACTGTGACAGTAATATTGAAGTTATGCATTCGATTAAAAATAGAGCCATGGAACCTAAAATATTATGTTATCTTGAGCTTGTTGTGAGGTGGAGGATGGACACCTATATATGTCTATTCTTGACCAAAGAATATATGTCTATTCTTGACCAAAAAATGGTATACTCTTTGTATCTGGAATGGTCATCTTTTTCCACCAAGCCTTCAGCATGAAGAGAGATGCACACAGAGTTGTTAGGGAGGAAGGGCCCAACCACCTAGCCAGCTAGCTCAATGGGGTGACAGATGTCACAGCCAGATTGCCCTCACATCTATTCTGCCATTTGTTGGTCATACCATGGTTCTAACTTGCTAGGTTGATGTCAACTAAAATATAAAGCAGAGATTGCACATATACAAAAGTCACCCATCAGGACTAATTTTCTCAATAATGAGATACTGCTTGACCCTAAAAAAATCATTACTAGTGTATGGGAGAAGTCATGTTCTTTCTTTTTTCCACGGTTCCATTGCCCTACTTTGGAAAGAAACTACTTTGGTAAGAGAAGGACTGCTACTTCCATATAACCAGGAGTTGTGAATTCCATAGTCTGTTCATTTGTGAATCACCTGTAAGGGTATTTTAGCCAATATAGTGGCCATTGTTGGATGTCTAATCTTTTTGTTAAAATCTAGAAGGTGAAAAAACATATTTGAGCCCATTATTTCATTGGGAACTCAGATCAGGAAGGTGATAGAGCATTCCTTTACTTCTGCAACAAATTTCTCCTGTGACATGTCCTGTTCTCCTAACTTGGTAGGTCAAAAAAACAAAAAACAAAGCAAAATAATAAAAACAAAAGACAAAAAACAAGAAGTCTCTTTCAGATCCAGGGTCTTACAGTCCTGCATCCTCCTCCTTATGGTGACCAATGAGATCATTCTAAGACAATGTCAGCAGTATCTGAAGATAACAGATAGTAAGCATAAGAGAGTTTCTCTCACTTTCAATCAACTTTTCACAGAGAAATTATATCTCAGAGGTACTTGGCTCATTCAGTTTAGATCTCTATGAATTGAATGGACCACCTTGATTTTAATTTGGGAGCAATGATTAATGGGGATGGGAAGATGAATGAAACTCACCACTCATCCTTGATTTTTCCAGTCATAGTTACAACATGGTTTTGTGTAGCTATTTTCAAAAGCTAAGAGTATATTGTAAGAGGTAGGGGGCATTATTCCCGTTTAATCTGAATGTGTACCAGAGGAAAACACAGCTTATACAAACACTGACAGCTTTGGATGAAATTACTTTAATGATAACTGTATTCTTTATGGAAAATAAACTCTATCTGTGGGGGAAGAACCTTTTCACCATATCTAGTTCTGATTCCCTATTTAGACTGCTGTTAATTTGCTTTGTTTCTACAAGTGGAGTTTAATAAGCTGAAGGTCAGGGTATTGCAGTGGTGAATGACATTGTGTTGATGTAAAGAATCTTCTCAGAAATATTGAAGAGAATCAGGCTATCTTTGATACTATATGGACTGTTGGCTGATTGACTATGTTCATTTCTACTCCGATTATTAGTGTAGCTATTTTAATAAGTTTTTTTTTTAAGAGTTAAAAAGAAGAGGAAAGAAAAAACTGCTTTTCTTTGCAATAGTTTATGGACTCTTGCAAACTCAGTCATCACAAGTTTCCAGATTATTAAAATATGGCTTGACTGTTATGCCAGAAAATTAATGAAGTACTTTAGATGAAGCACCACTCTTTGAGATGCAGAATGTGTATATCTTCTCAAAGCTTTGATGTGGCTTTCTGAAATTGCAATTCAAGCATTTTGAGGTCTTTCTCAGATGGTCTACACATGTGTGTGCATGCATGACAGATGCTTCCACTACTGTTGTTGACAAAGCAATGACAACAGTCTTGTTAAAATATATTTTGGGCATGCACATATATATACATTGATGTTCAGATGACCTGGGAAACTCATGAAGTGGCTGTTCTGAACCTTTGGGGCCCTTGGCGCTTCAAAGATTGGCATTTTGGTCACATTGGCACTGCAACTGATGTGCTTCTTTAAATGATTTGTACCTAATAATTATGTTCAACAAGATGTTGATTTGTGTTCAACACAATGGCATTTCTTTGTGAAAGGAGTTATTTTCTGAAGTCTGGCTACTATGCTGTTCAGCTTCCTTTTGCTTGAGGAACCTCAAGAATGGCAATATTCCCATCTTTGTTATACTTCCTCATATATAGTGGTACTAATCATGATGGCAGGCAGAAACACCATTAAATATCACACGGCAACCATGTCTATTCTCCTTCCTGACCATGCAATGCCTTAGGGATCAACAGATCAGTCCATTTCTGGACTGTCAGTCTATTTTTGCATATGCTCTTCATACATCTGTTTCATCCTATTTCTGCATTAATCTGTGCATTTTTAACTCAATAAATGAACATATGGAAAAGTAGAGCAATGGAACAGTCCCAGAAAGTTTTAAAAATGGATTGTGATATGGATGATCTCCAAGTGCCCTTGTGTTTATGTGACCTTTGATCCTACATTGTCCCACCAGTTCCTTCCCAGTTGTTGACTGTTTTGTGCAGATTCACTTGAGTATTCATGGAAAAGGGGAGAACAAGTTTTGAGATGTCCTTGGGAATATATTCATTTCAGAAAACAACTGTGAATTGTTCCTTGGCTGCTTTGACTAACTTCTCACTAAACCATCACTGTGATTCATTGGGTAACTTTATTGTCACTACAATATGTCAACCCTTGGGCACATCCTTTAGATTACATTATCTTTTATGTCATTAGTAACACTTCCACTGAATTATATGGGGCAGATTTTAGTAGCTGAGGGATTTAGAAATTGAGAAGGTTGTTAAATATGAGGTGAATTGGCAAAACAATGACAGAAAGCTGTGAAGAGGTGGAAGTGAGATTAGTGGTACAGAAATATATAATGTGACTACAATAGAGCCAAGTGTTTGAAATGCAGCACTGACCTTGATACTTTGGATTTCAGCTACTAGTGTTTGCATTATCTCTCCTTCCTGTCAAGACCACATCATGCATCTTTTCATTGGGCTCTGCACATGATTTCCTTTCTGGATGGACTGAATTAAAAGAAAGCTTTAAAAAAATATATGGTGGGAATCAAGAACGGAATGAAGCTAAAGTATTTGAAAAAGCATGAATAAATGGAAAATTTGCATTAGGTGGTCATGAGTATCTCTTTGATACAGCCAAATCCATTTCTAAAATTGATATACAAAGCTATCTAAATGTGACTATCAGCTTTCTCCGATGACATTCCTGAAAATTATGGGCATCCACAGAATACAGAAGTATCTATCTATCTATCTATCTATCTATCTATCTATCTATCTATCTATCTATCTCCCAATAGGGGAGAAGCAATCATTTAGGGGGGTAGGTATATGTCTGCATATACATTGTGAAAATAAATACTCTAGGTTTCACCACCAGCAGTTGTCATAGCAACCTGTTGTACCTACATGAGTCGGCACACTCTTGAATACATTCAGAAAGTTATTATATCATGGTGAACAAATGCCACACATTCAGATACATGAGCTTCGGAAAATGCAAGCAGTTGATGTCTCAATTTGGTTCACTATTCAAAGCTAAGAAAATCAAAATTAAGAAAATCCATATCTGTCTACTGCTTAAATGTCTGTAGGAACTAATTTGGATTACTAATACTTTATTACAGTGGTCAAAAATATACAAAGACACAATTGGTAAAGTTAATTAGTTGGTGACATGGTTACCATAACATACCCATTCAGGTTAACAACAATTTCATAGAATTTTATATAAATTTTATGAGATGTTTGCATGGATAAGATGATTTGCATGCATCCTACTGCCTGAAATTTTCCTTAAAGCTGTCATAAATGCACCACACTTGGACTCTGCTAGTTTATGTTTATTTATTTAGTTTCATTTAATATCGACATTAACAGCATTTGATCTGACATGTTGCTTTCTATTTAATGTGTGGAGGTCTGAAGGCAACTGTTATGGAATGCTGACTTCTACTTCTGGCTCTGATAAAGGAGGCATTTTAGAAGTTTCCATGTCTGCTTGCATCTACTATAGTATGAACTTTTAAGCATGTACACACTGCAAAATAGAAAATCTTTTTTTTTTTAATAAATTCAACGCTAAACAGGTCCCAGACCAGTTTAACAGTCATAATAGAAATCAGTGTTTTCATAAGATTCAGCCTAACAATGACCACCCCTCCCAACGCAGAGGGAACAACGGAAAAGAATGGTAAATCTTAAACTACCAAGAACGATAAACTTTCAGTTTTATGAAAGATGTTCAAAAAATGGTCTTCACCTTCCACATAGATGTGCAAAGAGAAAAGGAAACCCCAACATTAGGGAATTGCATAATCTGGGAAGTATACTAGAAAAATGCCTATCCATCCAGTTTCCACTATACACAGGACAGATGAATGTCCTAGTCAGACTTAGAGTGATATATGAGTATGAGCAGAAATGCTCCTTCAAATGGTCAAGTCTCGGGTCATTTAGTGTCCCACCCCCCAAGAATTAAATTTCCCGGAGGATAATGTGTTAGCGTGTCAATCTTGGACAAAGTAATGCTTATGATGGGCTTAACCACAGTCCCACCACATTTGTTCCTTCTTCTCTCAGTATGTAAGATGGAGCTGATCCTAACAACTTCTCATTCTTTTCACCAGTAGCACTGTCAGGGTGAAGGAACCCTGAGGAAGAAGCCTTCAAGGGAGCAAAAAAAAAAAAAAAAAAAAGACCCTCATATGCTTGGGCATTGTGCCCTCCAATTTCTCCACATGCACTCATGTACATGCACATTTCTTCACTTTCACTTTTTCTCTATAAAAACCAACAGTACAGGGATCATTTCTTTGTACCATTCCATTGTAGAGTATAGTTGCAGCTGGTCTTCTTCATTTGAGGGCCTCAAAAGGGGCTTATTGCTTTATTTTTGGCTTAAAAACCTGTGGAACTGCATTTGGGAAACTCTCATCTACAAGATCATAGGGCATATCAGCCTTGCCAGGTGTCCCTGTTGTGAATATGGGCAGGAACAGATGCATAGTCTTCTACCTGACCCCCAACGTTCGGTGAATGTGACTTTTGTATTTCCCTGCTCTGAGTTGATAGAAGCCGTATCTCAAGTCATTGTGGCAACGGCGTATGCAAAACGTTGCAGTAAATTTTGCTTAAAGTGGTCACTAGTGTGAAACTAGAGGGTCCAATTCAGAGAAAATGTGTAGATATAGTGGAAAAAGTAAAACAAAGTCATAAGTTCCAGCATTTCTCAGAGGAGGTCCCTTCATATGCTGTTGCCAATAAATGTCAACCAAAGGCAAAGGTGAGACAAACCCTGTTGAAACATTCATATCGATTTCCAGGCAAGCTAAACACATTTTGATAATGAATTTGGGGCAGATTTCCCCTAGCTCCAGTTGAGCCCAAATGTTTAAAGTGTTTACTGGATCATTTATTGGAGTGACAACTGCACAGGAGAACAAATGAAATGGACGAATGTGGTTACAAGCCACTTTAGACCTGAAATGGTTATTATCTTGCTGTATGTCTGTTTTGTGTGTGTGTGTGTGTGTGTGTGTGTCTGTGCACGCACATGCATTTAGGGCTGAGGATTTGGAAATAACTAATCCTTTGTAAAGAATTAGGATTTGCCAATTAGGTGCTGTATAAAGTCAGATGCTTTCTGATGCTTTTTCCCCCTTCCTGTTGGTTAGTGGGCTCTGTTTATATTTTGACGTCCTTTCCCCACTGTTCAGAGAAGAGTATTCTCTCCCTTTCTGCGCTGCGGCATCTAAGTAGGTTTATCCAATATGTGAAGCTATCTGAAAGATGGATCTTAGATGAAGAAAATTTATTAATATGTTACAAGAAAGAGGAGGAGGCTGTAATGCAGGTGTCATTCAGATAACCGTCACTTTGAGGAGTTAATATCTGTATCTGCATTTCATTCTAATTGATGGGTCTGTCTGCTGTTTGAAAAGCGTTAAATTGCCACTGCTTATGTGATGGAATCTCTATTGTCGAAGTATGAATGAGAACGAAGTCTCATCCCTGAAGTCAGTTTAGATATGATTTGTAGAGAATTGACTTTGAATGTTTAGATTAGAGGTCAGAGTTCTACTTTGAGGGCATGTCGGTTAAGGTAGAAATAGGCTGAAAGGGCCACCCCTTACACTTTGCCATTAAAGAAACCATTTTTGCTAAGAATACCAACTGAGCCATGATTTTGATTCATTTAAAATGGGAGGCCGATGAAAGAAGGAGAAAAAAAATATATAAACCCACAAAATCAGATCTGTAGAATAAATTCCAGGTAGATTGATCAGTCAGGAAGAACTAGATATTTATATGCAGATGAAAAATAAAACATTATATCCAGAAGGAAGCATTTCATTGAGGAATTGAAGAGAAAGGAATGTCACCCTGAAATTTCTGACATAAGCCACTGTTTCTTACTTTGTCAATGCCCTAATAGAATGTATGTGTTTTATTTCTCTTATTATCAGTACAGTTCTCCTCCTCCTCCTCCTCCTCCTCCTCCTCCTCCTCCTCCTCCTCCTCCTCCTCCTCCTCCCTCGTTTCTTTTCAAAAACAGAGTGCCAAGCAAAAAATAATGATTCCATGATTGCACAGTCCCTACTTTCAGGTTGACCACTGCTAGTGGCATCATTTAGTGACTTTGACTGATGCCCCAAAAGCTGATCAGGAATAGATCTGATTAGATATGAGACAGCAGGACATCCCAGGGCTGTAAGAATTTGGAAAAACTGGGACTGGGATATTGGAGAAGGATTCTGGAAGAAGGCAGTTGCAAACTGCTTCAATTCTGCTGCCAAGAACATTTCATGGATATGTTCAGGTATTCACAAGGAACCAAACTCGTTTCAAAGGCGCATTTCTCGTTTCATTCACAAGCTCACAATTTAAATCCTGTGAGACCCAAGGTAATGGATTGAGAAGGAAAGAAAAAAAAAGTTGATTCAGTAATTGAGATAAATAGATGGAATTACATTGTTGGCCAGAATAATAGCAGATGGGAACTAGTTGATATCTGAATTAGGAAATGGTTAGAATAAAGTAATTTGGTTTTCCAGATATATACATCATAAATTAAATGTTTGGCAATTCTGTAAAAATGAAATCTGTTCATTTAGGAAAGGATCCTGATACTTCCATATCTCTTAGTAATTTTGGGCTTATATCCCACCAGCACATTAAGGAACATTTAAATAATTGGTTACATTCACATTCCATATATGAAAGGAAATATATGTCATTGACATTTAGAATTTTAGAGTGGGACGGGTCAGTTTAGGCCACCTATTCTAAGAGTCTGTTCCATGCAGGAATCCAAATTATTATCATCTCAGCAAATGACTGTGCAAACACTCTGCTTAAACACATTCACTTAAGGGAGGCCAGCAAATCTCTGAGTAATTGATATCACCATTTAACGTATTTATATTTGTCTTATTTATATTTATTTATAATAAATATATTTATAATATATTTATATTGTGTCTGTGTGTGTGTGTGTGTGTGTGTATATATATATATATATAAATATATATAAATAAATAAATATTTATAATAATATATTTGTGTTTGTTTTTAATTGTTGTTTTAACTGATTGTTTTATTGTATGATATCCAGAGTCATGTTTGTGAGATGGACAGCTGTATAAACCTGATAAATAAATAGACAAACAAACAAACTGCTCTTTTAATTAAGAAGGTTTTTTTCCTAACCTCAGCCAGAATCTCCTTCCTGTAATGTAAATTTCTTATTCTATATCCAATCTTGACCTTTCTCCCATTTTTTCAGGCATTTGAACATGGTTATCCTACCCTTCCTTGGTCTTTTCTTTTCAAGCCTGAATATGCCCAGCTTCTTCAAGCTCTCATCATAGTTTGTAGTCCTTATAATTATTTTTATACATATATAAATATATATATATATATATATAACGGTATATAATGTTCTTTTTATACCAGGTAAAAGAATGGCTTATCAAAAAGTCCATGCAGACCAGAATGCACAGTGTTTAGATCATGAAGACCTTCAAGCCACTTCCCTGGAGTTAGAATGGGACATGGAGAAAGAATTGGAGGAGCTGGGCTTTGACCATTTTAATTTGGATGGGGCAGTCCATCAACCAACTGAGAGTACTCAAAACACTGACTTGGAGTCTATTCAGCCATCAGCATCTCCCAAAGGAAGGTTTGAAAGGCTCCAGGAAGATCCAGATTACGTCTTCCACCATACACGGCATATGCCAAAGACCAATCGCTGCAGCTTTTGCTGGATATTTAAGCTATTTTGCACTGCTATGAGTTTGTTTATTTTGGGGATTTTGATAGGCTACTATGGACATGCACGATGCCCATCTTTACCGACATCTTCAGAAACCAGCGATCCTCCCATCATTCAGGATATTCTTAAAGATATCAAAGCAAAAGATCTTGCACACATTTTCAGGTATATGTTTTATTTCTACTTTTTAGTTTGTTGAAGTTGTCAAAAAATCTTGTTTTATTTATTCCTGTGTTTATCTCTCACCTTTTCTATGGGAGCTCAAGGAAAATGAGGAAAAATACCTCTACAGAGGTATTTTTCATTTTATCCCTACAGCAACACCTGACAGGTAGATTGGAGTGTGAATCTTTTGCTAAGAATAAGGAATTCAGAATGGGGAGAGGCAAGGCTTAACAGCCACGCTGGGTCCAAAGCCTGATGATATGTCTCTTTCTCTGAGTGATATATCTTTTTCTCATCACTTTTTAATCCTTGCTTAAGGTGTTCTAGATTGGTATTTTCAAAACTTCTAACCAAATCTGTGGACAGAAATGATCACCAGTAGAGGATGACATATGACTACTGTTCGTCTATTATGCTTTAGATAATGTTTCATTTTCTACATAGAGATTTTTTTACATTGTGAGATCATTTGTCAATAGAAATGGCCTGTTGTATATTTTTGTAGATGTCGTATAGTGGTGTTTAAAAGTTTGTGAAGCCTTTTGAATTTTTAATATGTCTGCATAAATATGACCTCAAACATGATCTGTTCTCCATACAGGTACTAAAAAGTAGGTAAAGAGAACCGAATTAAACAAATGAATCAAAAACATTATACTTGTTCATTCATTTATTGAGTCAGGTGTTTCAATCAATGGAATGATGATCAGGTATGAGTGTGGGAGGTCCTGCCTTATTTAAAGAACAGAATTCTGGGTATCCATTATCAAAGTCTGATCTTCACAACAGAAATATGTGGAAGTGTGTCATGGTCCAAACCAAGGAGATTTCTGAGGACTCCAAAAAACAGTTTTTGATGCTGACAAGGCTGGAAAAGGTTAAACAACTATTTCCAAAGATTTTGGACTCCACCAGTCCACTATCAGGCAGATTGCATACAAATGGACGCAATTCAACACTGTTACCCCACCCCCCAGAGTGGTTGACTATGACCACACCAAAAGCAAGGTATGTAATACTCCAGGAGGTCTCAAAGAACCCAGGGTAACATCTAGGGAACTAAAGGCCTCTCTTACATTGGTGAATGTCAGTGTTCATGAGACCACCATCAGCAGAACACTGAACAACAATGGTGTGAAGGGCAGGATTGCAAGGAGAAAGCTACTACTCTCCAAAAAGAACATTGCTGCCCATCTACAGTTTGCAAAAGACTACATGGATATACCAGAAGGCTATTGGGAGAATGTACTGTAGACCAATAAGACCAGAATAGAACTTTTGGCTTGAATGAAAAGTGTTATGTATGGTGAAAGGCAAACACTGTATTTCAGCATAACAACTTTATCCCATCTGTGAAACATGGTGGTGACGGTATCATGCTTTGGGCCGGCTGTGCTGCTTCTGGACCAGGACTTCTTCCCATCATTGATGGAAGTATGAATTCTGAATTGTACCATTAAGTTCTACAGAAAAATGTCAGAGTATCTGTCCATGAACTGAAGCTCAAGAGAAAGCGGGTCATGGAGCAACACAACACCTCAAAACACACAAGTCATACAATCAAAGAATGGGTAAAGCAGAAGAAAGTTAATGTTTTGGAATGGCCATGTCAAAATCCTGACCTTAATCCTATAGAAGTGTGGAAGGATCTGAAGCGGGCATTTCATGAGAGGCAGCCCACCAACATCCCTGAGTTGAAGTTGTTGTGTAACAAGGAATGGGCTAAAATTCCTCCAAGCCCATCTGCAGGACTGATTGACAGTTACCAGAAACATTTAGTTTCAGTTATTGCTGGGGGCATACCAGTTACTGAAAGCAAAGATTCACATACTTTTGATACATACAAGTATGTAGCTTTGGATCATTTTCTTCAATAACTAAATGAACAATTATAATATTTTTGATTCATTTGTTTAATTGGGTTTTCTTTATCTAGTTTTAGGACTTGTGTGGAGAACAGATTGTGCTTTAGGTCATATTTATGCATCAGTATTGAAAATTCAGAAGGATTCATAAACTTTTAAGCATCGCTATATATAGCTCAGTGTTTTTATCAATTTATTCACCACTGAATATTTCAACTTAACAGCTTATTTATTGCCTTTTTGCATTACTTTTATTGTTTGATAATTATTCTTTTTCCAGGTGTACATTTTGCAAAGATGATGTTGGTCTTTTAAAGAGGAAATTAGGCTGTGTTCACAAAATGCATTTCATCAAGTCCATTAAAAATCTACTTGGAACATCCGCACAATATTGGTTTCATTAGCATTAACTTGGAAGATGCATCTTTGTTAAGCATATTGTGCAAACCCATCCTATTTGCTTATCTATAATGGCAAAATGTATTGTGTGATCTCAGGAATGGATTTATTCAGTGATCAGGTTAAGTGTGTTTTGTGAACATAGCCACTGAACGATGTGGTGGATGGGGAATGCATTGATTAAACTGTTTAAGGTTTTATTGAACGTTGCTAAGTGATTCTTCATAGCAATATCTCTAGGTATCAAGTTTCACCTCGTAGGCAGGAATGAATCCCGTAGGCATATTCACAAGAAACTCAAGGACTACAGATAAATAATCTTTATTGAAGAAAGTAGGGAGCCATCATCAAGGTTTCAGCAACTACCGTGATTCAAGAACCCACCCTGTTTAAAGAACTGTCTTGCATTTTGTCTTCCTACCTGCTCTGCACAATGGAGTACTTGGCCCACTCTTGCTGGTCTGTTTCCCTCTATCCTTTGTTTTATAACCTTCAGATTTGCTATCCGATTGCTTTTCACTGGCTGTGTGAGAATTAAGTCTCCCACTGGGCTTTTCAAAAAAAGTGGAAACGTTTCCTGAGGCTGAATTACAGGTGTAATTTGGGGTAGGTGTACTTGTTTGAATTATTCAACCAAGGAATAGAAAATCTTGGTCAGTGAAAAATAGCATTTCAGAAAGTTAAACTCAGCCTTCGCTTAAGGTACTTACCTTCTAACTTCTGTGAAGTTCAAGGAAGCCTCTGCGGAATGGAATGGGGTGTCAAAACAGTGAAGTGGTCATTGCAACCACAGAACTGAAGCCCTGCCCATTTTGTACGTAGCTGAGTATTGCACACATGTACAAAGGGGCAGGGATTCAATCACATGATTGTGATCATCATCTTTACTTTTTAAAAAAAAAATCCCTCTATGGATGTCCCAGTCTATCACTCAACCCTGTTGAATGTGTGAATTGTTATCCCATGGTTACCTTTAATTTTGCATTGCATTTTGCACTATGGCAACCTACATTCTGCGTATTCAGCTGTTGGTATCTCTGCTTTTGATATAATATGTGCACTGGCTCACTTTACACTGCATGTTTACACTGCCCAATCAAGTCATTTAGCAACTTCATTCACACCACTTGCTCTCTCTTGTTAATTTGGAAGGGGGTTAGTATGGCTTACTGTGATGTAGCTTACTATGTTGTGTTAATCCCAAAAGTGGTTTGGTTAGTTTATGGTTCAATGTATTCTGCAAATCTGGAAAATAGATTAAATCAATAATCTGGTTGAGTATGTGGTGTTAAGCAAACTAATTTGTACAGGAGCTTTTGTCTCCATGAGCTGTCTGGATGAAAATATGCCATTTCTCGCTGGCAAAATAAAATCCCAGGCTAGCCAAATGAACAACAGCACAGAAATAGGAGAGCACTCATTTACAAGATCACTCAAATTGAACAACCCAGGTTTCCAGAATTTTATCTTTCAAATAATAACAACAACACCATCAGCATTGACAAAATCACCATCAGCCAATTGCAAAAGGCAGCTTTACTTAGAACAGCTTCCATCCTGTGACGATACCTTTAACACCATCAAATAACAAAATCTGCCCATCCCAGGTCCTTGTGAAGAACTCGATAGGTGGATAAAAATGCCAAATCCAGTCTAAACATCTGGCTGACTATGTGACCAATCATCATCATCATCATCATCATCATCATCATCATGATGTTTATTCTTCTTTCCACATTAATCTTAACCACAGGGCAAAAATGGTGTGTTTATGTGTCTGTATATGCATGCATGTATACATAAATACATACATTCATATATGGTATTCTTTCTTATCCCTTGCTACATTCCCTACCTGAAGCTCTGGTTGGATTCTGAAATTGCAGTAATTTAAATGTGGTTTGATTTCAATTTAGTCAATTGCTTGAGGCTAGCCATTTTTGCCAGAGTTATCCCATCTCCAGATTTGACCCAGAAGCTGCAGATTTTAGCCCATCATATCTAGATTCTGGGGTAAATACCAAAATCATGATAGCAAGATAAAGGGTGTGACAATTGCCTTCCACCAAGCAGGGCAGAGCAAGCTACTTAAAAAATTGTGACAAAAAAAGAGTTTCCTCTCTCCCTTCTCCAGCTTCTAACTGCTAAACTAAGGATGAGGGGCATCTCTGTGTTATTGGCTCTATTGGTATTGTTGGAATGAAAACCTTGTGCAGGACAGTAGTAGGTGCGGTGCTTCTGGTGATAAAAGGCAAACTAGCTGGTAAACCATGGGAGAAATAAGAAAGAGGTAGGATAAGATTTAGAGAGCCAGTTTGGTGTTAAGACACCAGGCTAGAAACCAGGAGATGATGAGTTCTAGTCCTGTCTAGGCACAAAGCCAATTGGATGACCTTCGACCAGTCACTCTCTCTCAACCCCGGGAAGGAGGCAATGGAAAAACATTTCTGAAAAAAACTTTGCCAAGAAAACTGCAGGGACTTGTCTAAGCAGTTGCCACAAGTCAATATTGACTCAAAGGGAATGAATGAATGAATGAATGAATGAATGAATGAATGAATGAATGAATGAATGAATGAATGAATGAATTGCCCCCTGGTCTTGGCTTCCAGTGCCAAATAGGACTATTGGATGCATCAAATGCCATGTTTAAACCAACCTCTCTAGCTGATGTGCTTCTTCAATTCCCCAGAGGGTCTTCACCCTGCGTCTAGAGTGGCAAAGCACCCTCCCATGAAACAAGCTGTTCTTTCTGGAGTTCTATGATGACTTCATTTATGAAGTAAATGAAATAAGCTCCAAACACTGATATTATCTGTTCATTCAGGCTCTCAGGGCATATCTCCACTGTACCTTTAAACTGTTCCTGTCTTGTGTTCTTGCTGGCTTAAGAAAATCCAGTCCAGTCTCAGGCTGCCATGTCCTTCCATTGGGCAATTCCCCTGCCGCTACGCTCTTCCAACTTTCCATTCCAGGAAAGAAATTTATTTATTTATTTAATTTGTATGCTGCTGATCCCAATGAGTCTGGGTGGCTATTGCCAGCCATTTTCCTTCATCTGGATACATCTTACTATGACTTCTATGTATGTGTGTAATACAAAATTAAATTAATGTTATATACACAAAGTTAAAACACATTTCAAGGATTAAAGTGTTCAACATTTAGGTATCTTGATTATTTGCTATCATGTTGGTATTGACTCTTAGCAACCACATAATATAGACAGAGCTTCTGTAGAATGATCTGTCCCCAGCCTGGTCTTTCAGGCCTTCCAAGTGTGCACCCATCACCACTGTAACTGAGTCCAGCTACCTTGCTGCTGGTTGTCCTCTCATCTGCCTTCAGAATGGGAGATGGTGCAATGGAATGTATCTACAAGGAGCAGAGTGATGTGGGAGATCAAGGCTATCAGGAAGGAGGGGGTGCATTCCAGGAGGGGGGAGGAGGCAAAAGACAACACAGTCCGCAGGAGGAGCGTGAGAAGAGTAAGAGGTTCAGAATAGCCACTCCCTAGAATCTCCCAGGGTATATCCACTAGTTGCTGTAGTACAGATTTAGTTTGGCAAGATTCTGTCTATAAGGTGTAAGCAAATAAAGGAACTGTACCAGACTGGACTGTTTCATTGTTGTTCTTGGGCTGTGCCTGACAGATGGACACCCTTCGTATTTTCAGAGCCTGGAGAGATACAAAATGGACTGTGCCCAGATCGCCACTGGAAAGGTGTCTGGGAGGAAGGGGCCTTCCCCTTCCCTTTCCTTCAAGTCTGATCCAACTTCTTTTTAGTTACAATTCTAGGTCACCACTAGGTTAAGGTCTTAGCCCTGATCTTAATATGCAAACAATGGTTTACAGCCTGTGAGAAGCAACGTGGACTTTCTTCAGTGAAGAGATTTGAGCTTTGGAGGCAGGATGTTTTGCTTAACCAAAGCAAAAAGGTCATCCTGTTTGTCTTAACAAAACCATTTGGGTGGCCTTAACCTACTTCAAGCTAGGCTGTGAAGAAGGTGTCTCTCAGCACAGGATCTGTGGGGGAGCTAAGTGGGGCTACAAAGCAGAGTAAAGCATGATCTTGTCTCTTTGCTGTTAGAAACCATGAGGGCACACTGCTTTGTGAAAAGAGTTTCAAGGAGATGATTCATTAAAAGTTTCATTGAAGCCCTAATGATTATTGATTGATTGATACAGTTTATACAGCTGCCCATCTCGCTAGCAAGCGGCTCTCGGTGGTGTACAGAAAGGCTATAAGCAGTCAATAAATACATTAAAAGATATAAAAACCAACTTAAAAAAAAAAGACAGATTTTAAACATAACGGAGCCACCTCACTAGCTCACCCATCATACGTGATCTTATCTATGATGCTTTGCCATAACATGATCTGGAATTCTGTCAAAAAGCTAAAACTTTTGGTTTCTGTCTGAACAAAATTCTTGGCTTGAAATGATTTTCTGCTACCATATGATATTAGACTGTCACAATTATCCAGACAGACTCCAAGAACACATTATTTATTGCTATAACCTTGCCCCTTCCTCCCCAAATCTCTACTTTTGCCTTTGAAATGCAGAGATAATACATTTCACCCACTCTGGGGGGTCTGCAGAGTACAGTCAAAAGAGTCAAAGTATACGTGACGGTGCAGTTGAAGCTCTGCACATAAAAACCAAGTGCAGCTTTGACTGCACTGTTGTGGCTACCATCTTGACTTTACCACACCTTGCAGACACCCTGCAGGCCCTGAAACAGCCATCTAGCATTTCCTTACTTCAGATTACATTTCTTCAGAAACTCAGGGTTGCTCCTGTAATCGTGGGTTATTTAAGATAGGCTTATTAGAGTGAAAGTGTGGCAAATAAAATTTCTAATGAGAGTGAGATCACAGTGAAGATCATTGTTTTTGTGGAACAAAGCAAATAGGAGGAACAAAATAGAGTCAATAATTGCCCAACAGCAAGAACTAAAAACTCTGACAAAATGAAGAGTTGCTGTACACATAAGCCCTAGAACGTTACATTTTTTTGGATTAGTATTACAGATACAAGAAAAATATTAAGACAGAAGGAGAAACAGATGTTTGATTCCCTGAGTATTAATTTGCCTAAAGCTCCTGTCATTGGCACCCATAACCATTAGGGAAATTGCCATGTATATATTTATATTAAAAATTTACTATTGGGAATTGCAAAAATAAAATATAGTAAAATAAATAGTTGCAATATGGAGTATTCTTGCTGGGAGTTCTACCAAGATAGTCAACTAGAAACCTAGATTCTATTTTGAGACTTGCCATTCCACTCCTCTTCATTTTACCTACCTTTTCTTTACTAATTAATAATGGCTTAAACAGCCCACGCCTCCAATTTTTCTCTATAGCTATAGCCCTGGGAGGTATGTGAGACTGAAGTCATCCACTGAGCTTCCATAGATCACCTAGATCCTAATGTATCTTAACCACTATTCCCAAGGTTTGCATACTTTTACAAAAGCTTTTAATTTTTTTCCCCCCAAGGGTCTTTTTAATCTCTCCAACATGCTAGTTGTTGTATATGGGAGGAAAATTTAGTAATGCAACCAAGTTTGAAATGATAGTCTTAAGCTGCTGTTTATAAGATTTCAGCTCTGACTGAACTCAGGTACTGCCCTAGATATATTTAATTTGATACCAGGTATCTGTGAAACACACACACACATATATATATACCTGGAATTCTCCTAAGAACAACTCAGCAAGTAAGCTCTTATTTGATAGTTTTCATATGCTTTTCCACTGCACAATGTTATAAGAAATAATTCATAAAGGTAAGATCTTCAAGTCAAGCTCAAATACCGGTGATTTAATAGGCTCATCTATGTCATTTTCTTGACAACAATGTGAAATTAGTTTGACAATGCCTTCTTCTGGAATGTTTCTCCAATTCCCAGCTTGTCTACAGCCTCATATTCTGTAGTCTCCCCTCCAAGTACTAACCAGACCTGATCCTGCTTAAAAATCAAACCCCATCAAGGCCTAACTAGTTGCTAGAGGCATCAAGGATAGCTAGATGAACTAAGAACATTTATAGGCTGATAATTCAACAATGGCATCATGAAAATTCTGGACCAATCTTTTTCAGACCAACTTTTTTTAAAAGTTCCCACGTATCAAGTGCAGCTATGTGATGACATGTTGCCTGTATCTAATAAGG
Source organism: Python bivittatus (assembly GCF_059951505.1). Lineage (NCBI taxonomy): Eukaryota > Metazoa > Chordata > Lepidosauria > Squamata > Pythonidae > Python > Python bivittatus. Next base: position 12,304,249 of record NW_028277125.1, on the reverse strand, counting down.
ATAAGGGGAAGAATCAGTTGGTGCAGCCAATATGAAGGAAATGTAAGATAATACAGTCAATAAAGGAATGAAACAATTTCTGAGTATTTTTTTTTCATCAGAAGTTCCTACTCTTCCCATATGATCAATCCCTAGAAACTTGGCTTCTCTGCTTAAAACAAAATCTTGGGACTACCACTTAAAACACAGCTTGCCTGCATATTTACCCCAACAGTTAGAAGGAAAGCTGAGTTAAAAACTGAGATCACAGCCTCAAAGCTTAAGAGACCCTCATGTTCAGCTGAAGAGCAGACGATCTACCTTTCCACCCATCATCTCCTTCTCCAAGGCTGAACTGGGAAAAAGCAGCTTCTTCACCCCCACTGGCCAATTTCAAAGTGGGAAGCTGTGCTGCTAGAATAGCCACTTCTCTTTTTTCATAGGCTGGGAATCATGTAATGATCTTAAAAAAAAATTCTAACTATAGAAATATTGAACTTCACTGCCTCCCCCCCCCCCAAATTTCTAACTCCTAGGAGAAATGCCACAATGAAACTAAGCATTTGTCCACAATGGGGGGAGAGAGTTGCCCTGCAGGTCCCATGGAACCTCTATTTTTGCATACTAAAGGGAATATTAATCTTCTGAAAAACCCATATTCAGTCTGAATCCCCAAGAAGAAGAAAAAGATGGTGCAAGCAAGATGTTAAGTCTATCTTGCCATCACAGTAAAAATGGCCATGGAGGAATGGAGCCCTGCACCTGGACAGGAGGGAGTGGCCCCAAGCAAGTTGCCAATTAATTCACATATTACATGGTTGCCCATCTCACACATGGTGACTCTGGGGGGTTTACAATAAAGCCAATGCTCAACACATCCTCTGAAAGATCTTCTCTATTTATTGTAGAATGTCCACATGGGAAATCTTGTTGGGATAAATGGGAAACACCACTTTCATGCTGAAATTCCTTAGAAAAAGTCCAGGCTACCTCAGCAGTGGGGTGATTATGGGCTGGGGGTGATGCTATAAGGTCACCCTTAATGGGTGCAAATGGTTAGTGGGATGTTTCCACACCATGGCAAGCAGGACATGCTGGTGAGCCCTGTGCAAAAGGTAATGATGTTTTTGTATTTCTCATAGCAGAGAAAGCGTGGTCAGAATAAAATTACATCCATGTGTCTAAATATTTGATTAACCCAGACTAATTCATAGGTAGCCGCTGTAGAGTATGTTGTATTTGGCTTAACGTTGTGGCTTGTAAACCGTGAGTTATGGCTTAACTGGGGCAACAAGGTTTGAGCTGCAAAAATCCAGATGACTACAGTACATGGTAGCAAAGAAGTATAGAAAAGTTTAATGGTTTTCCAAATCTTTGCAGCTCAGATTGTTAGCCCTAGATTTAGCAAAGTGTTGGTCAACCTGTGGACCCACACCTCATGCAGCTCTTAACCACCTTTTTACAGCTGATTTTTTTTTTTTTTACTAAGTCTCAGTTAATGAAAAGGTAGATTTGTGTAATGTCTAAATGCAGCCACAGGCTACGGAGATAGATGCCTGAGGGGCATGAAACCCCTAGTTGGGTTTTTCTGAAGAATCAGAAAGCATCCATTTCTCTTTGCATTTGACCGTTATGAAAACCTTCTAATAAGCCCAGATGTTCCCTTTAATAATGTGAAAATAACCAGAAACAGCTCTAAAATTAAAGTTGGCATACCATCTGATATATATCTCAGTATCACTAATCAGCAAAGGCAACTGCACCTGTCCATGCCCTCTGCTTAGGCGCTAGAATCAGGGATTCTATTAAACTACTGCTGTTTGCTATTTAATGTAGGGTAGGTACAAGCAGCCTACTCCTGTGTAAGCAGTTGCTGGTGTTAGGTATTTAATTTTCTCCTCTGTCCAATAAGGAATCACTACAAACCACAAGGAAGGCGAAAGCATATCAATGCAACTCTAAATAGCCCCCTTCAAGACATACATACATGCATTCTATTGCTAGGAAACCAGATTTTTTTTTTCTTTTAAATCATCGATTCTTCCCAGTAATGGCTGCAGGCTTTGAAAAATACAAGCAAGGCAGTGGGGACTAGAATTAAACTTCTTTAGAAGTGAACTGAAGCTGATGTCAAGAAACATGGATTTATGCAAACGCACACCCAATCCGATACATGCACCTTGGAGAAGGTTACAACTGTAGTCATTTCAATCTATTCCTGTTTTTGAGGTATAGATGGCTATAACTACATATGAGATGCCTACATTTCAGTGGCTGTGTTTCCTGAGAGCTTGAAAATTGATGGCCCAGGGGTACAGGTGGAATACAATAAGCTTACGGGATCCAATCAGTTGAAAAGACAATTGAAATACTGCATCAACCAATACAGTAAATATCCATTTAGGAGCTTTCATAAGGTGGCACTATCAAAGACTGCTTTGTGTCTTCAGTCTGTTTCTTTCTTTACCTGGATGGAATCCAATGCTTTTTTGTAGCTTTCTTGTTTATGTTTCTTTGTGACAAGGCATTTTAGTAGAATGTTAGGACGTGGCTTTATGCTGTATGAAAGTGAATTGTCACTGGGGACAGGCTAAGATGGAGGACATCTGCCCAACCAGGAGCTTGATCCAACTTGATAGCATTACCCTATGATAATGCATTTGCACATAAGTCATAATGTCATTTGTATAAAGACATAATTAGTTTAGTTTTGGTTGGTTGTATGAATCCATTCATTGTGGTTTGTAAACCACGGTTTACTGCTTAATATGATCTGTATCTCTATCCAATTGTGGATTATTCAATGAAACACATCCTGTGACTTTTTTTTTTGGCAGAGGATTGGGATATTTGGATTGTCCTTAAGATGAGCTTTCTCTTAGGAAAAACAAGAAGGCCCTTTTCAGACATAATGGTGCTTGGTTGCTGGATATGTGTGTGTGTGTGTGTCTGCATATCTATGAAATTATCACCATCATTGTCATCATGAATATTATTAATTAAAATCAGTCCACTGCAGGATGAAGGCTCTTAATTGAAGGTTATGGATCATAATCTAACCATGCCGGTCCACTATGGGTTGGTAGATACGTATGAACACACTTACATATTACAGGTACAGAGTATTTAAGATCTAACCCCCCCCCCAAATGCTTTGAAGTATACAGAGATGAAAACCTAGTACTGTTTGTAGCCCTTTAAAGCAGCTGTGTCTTTTCCTGGGATCATGTAGTGATTGGGGAGGGTAGCCATGCAATCCTGGGAAGGTCCTCAGCTATATTAATAAATTGCCCACAAGAATATGGTTCAACTCCAAAGTAACTTTCGGGAATTAAATCTGGAGTGATTTAATATATATACCTATAGTGTATATATAGCTATAGTGTGTGCATATATATGTGCTTTGTATGTCTATCCCCGTATTCTTGGCAGTCTGCCATACAAATATTAACAGGTCCTGCTCAGTTTTTTCAAGATGTCCAAAGGTCTCTGCCACATTTTGCATGTCTCTCTATGTGGATTTCTTACCCGTTTTCATTTGCAGCTTTTGTTTTTCTATATGTTACTATATATGTTACAGGCACTACACTATATGACACTATATGTCTATATATGTCTATATGTTACAGGCACTACACTAGAGCATGAGAGAAACATATATGTCTATATGTTACAGGCACTACACTAGAGCATGAGAGGAAGCCATCCGGAATGAAAGAGTTTTTTGGGATGGCTTTGGAATGGCTTCAATTATTCTGTTATCCTTTCATTCTGTTATTGTGCAATTCTCTTTTTCAGTTCTGGGTGTTGTGTTTGGCTTTTCGTTCCTTTGTTCTTCTGCTTCTATCCAATTGTAAGCTTCCCAGATTCACTTTTTTGAGTAGGGAAGCCATATAAAATCAACAAACAAATAAACCAAACATCTCCTAATATATGTGGTGATTAATGTAATTTTACAAATACATATGTCACTAATGTAAGAGATGTTTTAACCATTCGTATTTGCATGCAGGTTTCAAAAATTAATTTGAGGAAAATTCTACCCCTGAATTTTCAGGATTCTTTATAGTGTATTTTTCTCCTGCTTTTTTCTCAGGGAATAAAGACCTTCCTTCCTTCCTTCCTTCCTTCCTTCCTTCCTTCCTTCCTTCCTTCCTTCCTTCCTTCCTTCCTTCCTTCCTTCCTTCCTTCCTTCCTTCCAAGATTAGGCATGAGAACATAGAAGGGACAAAAAGCACTGCATCACCGCAAGTACGATGACACACCAGAGGCCTTGTTGTTGTTTAAGAGAGAGAAAAGAAAATGCAAACAAAGCCCCCTCAGAGTACATAAGTCAAAATTTAATAGCATATAATCATATTATTTGGTATGCACTTAAACTTAAGTGAGGTTCAAGCAGAACATTCCTTTTCAGCCTCATCTCCAAATGTTTGTGTGTGTGCAAACCTATCCAGGTCTTTCAAATTCACTCCTGTAAAAATATGGCTGATTTTTTTTTAAATGTTGTAGAAATAAGGCTGAAATTCTGTTTATATTTATGTAGAAATAAGCCTTACTGTACTCAGTGTGATTTACTGCTGAATAAAATAAAGTACATGTGAGCTGAACGAGAAAGATCCTGAGGTACTTTTTTAGATCAGTTTAGCCAGAACTCGCTTGCTTCAGAGGCATAACATAATGCGGCCTTATCTTTTTGAGCAGTGTTTTTCAAACTTGGCAACTTTAAGATGTGTGGACTTGGACTCCCAGAATTCCCCAGCCACACATCTTAAAGTTGCCAAGTTTGGGGAAAAAACAACAACACTGTTTTTAAGTAAGCTACTGTGATGGAAGACTTGAGTGAGGAGGTCCAAGGTCATGGGGAGAGTGGGAAGAATCTCAACCCCATTCTCTGCCTGCAGCCTGAGCATGTGAAAGCCAAGAGGAAGAGACTGGCACCATCCTAAGGAATTTAGAGTGTTTAGTTGCGTTCATTGGGGTTAGAGTTAGTCTGGCAAGATTCTGTCTAGTAGGTGTAAGCTAATAAAGTAACTGAACTGTTCCAGAATCATCCTGCTGAGTTTCTTGGGCTGACAGCTATGTATCCTTGCAAAAAGACTTGCAGACTTCTTTGGCTATTCTGTAGTCACTTCCATATGCCGAGTGGTTTTGTTTTTATGTCTGAAATTCTGCTTGTTCAAAATGTTTCATTCTGCTCTCCAACTCTGTTAATAAAGGAATACATGTCTAGATTCCTCTTGCTACATATACATGGGGCTGCAAATTTATATTGTCCCCTGCGGCCCTTAACAGTTGGCTTCCTGCCTTGTGTGAATGCTTTTCGGGAGACACATCATCCCATAATTGGAGCTGGGCAGCTAATATATTCAGAGAAATAAGTAAAAATAATAATTGTATCTAGAGGAAGGACTACCCCTTTTGGTTATTAGCAGGAAGGTATGTAGCATCCATTTATCTACTCCCTACCTTTCTACAACCCGCTGAACTGTTGTTCACACCATGCTCCAACCAGCAGTGATGAGAATGAAGACCTTTAAGAGGTGAGGGGTTTTTTTTTTTCTTTCCTTTCTTTCTCCCCCTTTTCTTTCTCTGTCTTTGAGAATTGATTGGGTATAATGAAATTGACACCATCTGAATTGTAATTAGTTTCTGTGAACAGTAAGTAGCCTTACAGAAAAGGAAGCTGTCCTTGGTACTTCACTTAGAAAGCTGATGAGTTTCCTGCGGTACTTCAGGATCATGTTGAAATCGTCATAACTGAAACTGATTTTATTCAAGGGCAAATAATTCATTTTCCTTTCACAACAGAATCTACATCTTAGAAAGGGTGAAAACTTTAAAATAAGGAGTTGGGGGGCAGCAAAGGAAATGTGTATTTTTAGGAATGGAAGAGATGGACACCTTTCAGGCAAAACATGCAGATTGGTACTTAGAAATCCACGGAGCTTCCATGTTTCTTAAGTATCCTGATGAAGTTCTCTGCCAAAGAAAAAAGTCAAAGATGTTTAAAAACATACTCTGAGAAAATGCTTTGCTGCATGGGAATATTGATATCAATTTGAAAATTATAAATTAACAAAAATGTATCTTCTTGAAAGAGAACCAATTTATAGTGAGTACATGTAATTCAGTGATTAAGTAGGAACTGACTGATTTGCACTTTTGTAGCAGAGATCTCTGCTGAAAAATAAATTGTTGTAAGAACGTTTTCACTTCCCAACTATTGTCTCCTTAAGACTGGGGTTCTACTCCAGAAGATACCATGTCCTGCAACATTTTATCTGATGCAATAGAATCATATACTATATTTCGCCATCTCTACCCTTCCAGAGTTGTCACACAGCTAACATGTAATCTTGGAGAGAACTGATGTTATGCATCCATGAATAGTAGCACAGCAGAACTTCTGAATTTTGGGGGTAAATTGTATTGATCAAAAATGTTGAGAAAATGAGAAGGTATCCACTTTAGAATACAGAACACACAATACTGTCTTGACTTTGATCTGTCTTAATATAAAAGACAGCTAGTGGCAGAACCTACCCAACTTTGGATGATCTTGAAAAACCTAAACAAGATTGGTTAATACTTGGATGAAGAATTCCCCAGGAAATGCCAATTGCAAAGTTGAAAAAAATATATATTGGCAATAGTCACAACGATGCCAAAATGCCAAAATGTGCATTGTGATATCAAGGCATAGGCTCTGTCCTTTTACAGACTGACATGCAATGTTGCACACAAGTGCAAAAGCGACAGAATTTGCATCTTTGCCTTTCATCAGTTGCCTCCTTGACCCATGGAGGGAGACCAGGTACTTTCTGCAAGCGCTAGGTTTGTTCTCCTTGTTGCTCATTTTGACTTCTTCCTACCTTAATATGGGGGGGGGGGTAACTTTGGAAGTGGCACCTATTAGTTGCAACTTTCAATTGATAGTTCTCAGGGTTACAGGTTATTAATGAATTCCAACATATGCATATTAATGAAATCACAGCACCAAAAGGAGTTTTATTAAAATCAGGCAGTCACATTCAGGACTCCATTTTGCCCTGAGACTTTAATCAATTTACACGCATATTCTGGAGATCAATTGTTAGAAAAAGAAAATGAAAAATAAAACATGGACAGGTGATGGTGGCTACACACACACCCACACCCACACCCACACCCCTAAACAACATCCTGAAGCCAACATAAAAAACTGAAACCAGTGCTGTTTTAGAAAGTAGATCAGGGTGTGTGTTTTTTACCTTCAGACCTGCACATTCCAAGGAGAGAGAGGGATAATTCTATATGCATCCCTAAATTATATTCCTCATTTATTCACCTGCTATGTAAAGTTAATTTTTTTCTCACACTCCCATGAACACTTTCTTGTAAGCATTCAATTAGCATTAGGAATGCTTGTTAGGAATCTATTCAGCACCTCCTTTGTTTTCAGCAGATTGCTAAGAATAAAAATGTCAAGCAGTTCTTTAAAAATTTCATTCATCTTATTAACAATTTCTTTTGTACTGAATAAACAACAATTTCCCCAAAGTCTCAAACGTGACCAGCAATTTGGGCATTACAGAAAGGAGGAGGAGGAGGAGGAGGAGGAGGAGGAGGAGGAGGAGGAGGAGGACAATACTATTTTATAGCTGTATTATGACTCTCTATTCCCACACATCTGATGGGCAAGCCTAAGTTTCTGGTCAGTAGTGATTCAAAATATCACTGACATAGTGGAAATAGAAGTTAGTGCAGATACACTAAACAGTGGTAGTTTGTAAACAATATGGAAATATCCAAACCATGTATTCCACCTTTATCAGACAGAGAATCTACATGGATTCACCATCAACAGAACATTTCAGGATTGCATACGTCCACCAAAAGTAAGCATGGATCCTATTCTGGAGTGGGCCCTAAATAAGTTTGCATCTAAGAACAACATCTGTCCACACTCTTATGTAGCACATAGGATGCTGTCCCACCATTAAAGGACATTGAGGCTTTCTTCATGGTGGTGTCTCATTTTGACAATTTGTTGCCTGACTGACCTTTCTATTAGCTCTTTATAAATAAATGATGCCCACTGTGAAAAATAGTGTTAATTTTATTGATTTCTTTTTATTGTTGTGGCTGGGCATTCTTGTCCACCTTCACTCAACACTACCTGAGAGACAAAAATTCTTCTGCCTTGCTGGGGATCATCCTTCTTGTGTAATCTGGATGAATCACTCCCACCAAGTGGCTGGTAGTCTTTTGCTGACTGTTTGGAGACTGTGAGTTTGTTATCAATGGAGATTCATTGATGCCACCAAGAGATTAGTAGTTACCCTATTTATCAGTGTATAACACACACTTTTTTCCTTAAAATTTGGGGCTGAAATCCTAGCTGCGTGTTATACACCAATACTCAAGCGGCAGGGCTGGAGAGTGGAGCCTTCATTTGAGCCATGTCTGTAACCGGGGCAGCTCCGGAGAGCAGGAGGTGAGCAGTGGGCGAGTGAGTGAAAACCAGTGCTCCCCAGTGCTCGTGTGAGCATCTGAGCTCTCTTGCCTGCCGCTCACCTCCTGCTCTGCGGAGTTCAGGCACTGGTGCGAGCGATGGGGAGCACCGGTTTTCTTCATACAAAGAGGTGTTTTTTCTTTCATATTACGTATTTACCTTATAAGTGGTATAAATATTAATAAAAAGTTCAGAGCTCCCTTTATTTTGCTTCCAAGTCATTTATTTTAAATTTAAGTTTTTTTACTCAAACTTCCTTCTTAAAATTAAGGTGCGTGTTTTATGCCTGTGTGTGTTATATGCTGATAAATATGGTATTTGTCCACAATATGGGGGTCACCAGTTTCATGCCCTTGGTGATTATGCTTCCACACCATTTTATCAGCATGGCCACATCACTTGCATATCCAAATTACATCCCTCTTATGTTTTTGAGTAGATTATAAACACGAGTTTGTTTGTTTTTTAAGTCAGACTGTATGAAGTTTTGTTGGTTTACTTAGTTGGATAAAAGATTTCAAAAGTAAGCAATTAAAAATTGGCATACAGTTACAAAATACAGCATCCTAATCTAAGGAATTGTGGGGTGCAGAACTAAAGTATTGTAGGAGTGAAGGAGATGTTTTGGAAATCTTCCTGATTTAACTAAAGGCTTTAATTAAAAGTTTGGTGTTTGAGGGTCACCATCCATGAAGCCTTGATGCTTCATTGATCTCTTCAGGGCAATGCTGGATGAAAAAAAGGGTACTGGATGAGAAGGGAATCATCACCAGTCTGTCTGGTGTGAGAGGCTGGGAATCTCTTCTCCTTCTGAGTATGTCTCTTTTTCAATTTTTTAGGATGAAGCATGAATTCTCTTACATTAGCCTATCCTTCCCATTGGTTCTTTACTATTTTTCTCTAAGCATGGGAACTTCTGAGGTTCCTTCCATGCCCTGTTTTTCAACTTTGTCCACCTGCATCCAAATGTCTGTTTGTACAGGTACTGTTTCATGATGGTCTATTCAGAGTTTGTTTTAGCTATTTTTGCTGATAAATATCAAGTTCACATTTCTTGCTTCTTCTGATAACTCTGTGTCTTTCCTGGTAGTCTCTAAAAAATGTATGGGGTGGGAGATGGAGGGAGGGCAAATAAAAAGTGTCCCAATGCACATTTGCAAAGTTATATCAAGCAGATACAAAACCATTATTTTTGACATGACTTCCTTCATTGTCGATGTCTCCTTAGTGTTTATTAGTACTCAGTATTTTAAGAATTTTATGACTATCTGCCCTGTGATATTTTTAGGAAGTATAAGTCACAGAAATGGAAAGAGACAAACAAACAAATGTTAGAGCCCTCATTTTTTTGGTACATAAACCCAGGAACTTCATAACTGTCAGAGCTCTATGTGTATGGTAGCAAAAGCTGATGACTTAATAATTTATTTGGCTTTATCCATGTGGGTAAAATTGCCCATAATAATGTGTATGTAGCTCTTTCTTGCATGCAATATGGGTTTGTTAAGATGTAGCAGAGTTTATGTATTTAGGTCTGGCACCAAATTAAATAGGATGTGAACTAGTGACATAGGATGTCTGAAGGATTGGGGAATATTTCAGAAACAGCTACTCCAATTCTTACAACCACAGGCTGCAAAACCTTGCTACAAATTCTTTAGAAATATAAACAGGCCTTGGCTGGATTGGGGTAAAGAGCCATCATATCAGCATCCTAATTTCCACAATGTAACCAGATGTTCTGAAAAAATGCATAAACAAGATATGAAGAGTAGTATTTAGAGATCCTTACTGAACATTGTGACTCTAGGTACCCACAGTGTCTTATAGCTACTGACTTGTTTTCTCCTAATTTTATCCAATCTCCTTTAAAAAGTTTTTATCATCAAATTTTGTAGAAATGAAACCCACAATTTTCTTAGGTGTTGTTACCTAAGAAAGATTGTTTTTCCTCATGGCCATGTAAATATGCTTTTCTCCAGGCCTCGAATTGGGAGCAAAATATTCTGGCATAAATAGTGCTGCCCTGATGGCTGAATTCTAATCTGTCTCAAGGACAAGGTTTGTGAGTCATCCTGCCCTTAGTTTTATTGCAGGACGATTTAAGGACAATGATTGGTAGATGGCCCTGGCTGTGTTTCACCTCCTACCTGGTATCAGCAGTGAGTGGGACAAACCATCACCTGCCCCTCCCCTTTGGGTGAGTGTGGACAGGAGCCTGGAATGGAGCCCTTTAGTTACCTTTCAAGTTGCCTAAGAGACTGGTTGCTAGTGTAGAGGTGCTCCACGCCAGTAACCTGTCACTTGGGCTGTTTCTCAGCATGAATCTACTGGTAGATCTGTGTCCAAAAATAGCCCACTTGATGATTCATGGAGTGAAAGATGTATGTAGGATTGGAGGATGGGCTTGAGTAAAAGGGGAGGGAGTTACACAGTGCACTGAGAGTGCTCCCTCCTGCTTCATCCTGGCCTGTTCTCTACCCACCCACCCCAACTTGTCAGTGGAGCTATTTGTGGACAGAGATGTAACAGTCTTCTTGTTTCTTGGATTGATGGGGAAACTGACTAAACTCTTGTCAGTTTCACCCCATCCCCCAAATACCCCAAATCATAGTGCTGCAAAGGAATGGCAGAGCAGGCAGCAAGTGGCTAAAAATTATAGGTCTCCAGGGGAAGTCAAAAGAGTCAAGATGACAGCCACAACTGCACAATCAAAGCCCCAAAGGAAAGAGATTGACTCTCCATCCCTCCATGGATACCCCTGTGCCACCTACAAGTAGCCCATGGAGTATGCAAAATGGCACTGCCTCCTTCTCAAAGTTAAACAAGGCAATGTGAAAACACTTATTGGCAGAAGCAGAAGAAAACTTTTAATTTTTTAAAATTTATATCTTCAAGAATTTTCATATAATAAAAGACAAACTAAAAGAAGGAAAAGAAAGAAAAAAAGAAAAGTGCAAGAAAAGAAAAGAAAAAACCCTAAAGTTAAGATATATATGAATGACTTCCAATCTTCTTTTCGACAGATAATTACAATATTATTGTCCTCTTCCTTCTTAAATATTTTACAAATCCCCTTACTCCTTCCTTTAATCTTCATGTTTCTTAATCTTCAATTCCATAAATCATCTTAATTTTCAATTCCATAATTCATTTTTTTCTTCTTTCAGCAAAAAGTCTGTATAAGGTTTCTAGTCTTTCAAAAAAAAAAAAAAGTTGTTTGTTCTCTGACCAAGCAAGTCAGTTTTGCCATTTCTGCAAATTCTGACATTTTCACTATCCATTCCTCCACTGTGGGGATATCATTTTTCTTCCCAGAAAACTTTTAATGACATGCTGGTCAAAAGGTCTTTTGAAAAACTGCCAAACAAATGTTTAATAACAGGTCTACTTGTCTTCCAGAAGACCAGTGTATAGAAGAAGCCTACATAATGCCTGAACAGCTTTTTGAGATGTGCTTGACTGGCATGACGTAGTTATATGCCTCCATGGTAACTCCTGCAGCTAAAGCCAAAATGGCCATTGAAGGCAGTAACCTGTGATCAGAGCAATCAGGAAGGTGACCTTGATAGAGTTATGTAGGACAGTAGCCTAGACAAAGAGGCTGAAGCAAGTTCAGAACAGCAAAATAAAATTTGGAAGCAGCCCAGGCAGATGCCTCCCTAATTCATTGAACTATAAGAAGAAGGAGGATGTATAGCACAATCAGACTTTTAAGATTCTCTTATTGTAATCCGTCGTCATCATCATCATCATCATCATCATCATCATCATCATCATCATCATCCACTTTTATTCCTGGTCTGGTCTACCTAGTGGGGCTGACATTTGCCCATAGAAATTTTAACTAGCCAACAGAAACTTGACAGATCATCTGACTGGGTCATCACCAGGATTGTGAATGAGTAGTCATACATATTTAGTACTTCAAGACTTGGGTCAGGAGATGGAAAATTCTATTTTAAAGTGGAACAGTGAAGGGGCAAGTTAGGTGACCTCTACAATGGGTAGAGAGTAGTACAAAGGCTGCATCCTGAGGACATGACCTGTAGAAACATTAGGGGGTCTCTTTGTCTCACTGTTAGTGGGATATAAGGATGGGGCCATAGAACATAGCTATCTTTCAGCAATGCTTCATTCAACCAGCACCTGTTCTGTCCCTGTGGGAATTCCTCCAGCATTCCCAAAATTCCACTGGCAATAGGCTTTGAAAACAGACATCAGTGAATGAGGCATTTACTGCTCTCTGTCAGTGCTTCAAGATACACCAGACTAGGAAATCACAGTCATGTGGACCACTACTACTTTTATTAAAAAGATATAATAAAAGAAAGTTGCAAGTCTGAATGTACTTCCCCCCTCCCTCCTTTTATCTTTGTGAAACTAGGGAGGTCTTGTTTTCTCAGGTTACAGTTCTGCTCCAGACTCAGTTTTCATTTATCTGACCATTATCTTGGTAGCAGCTCTTCCTCCTGTCTTTCAAGGCCATTCCCTCTTTTCACTATACTCCCCTATTTGTTGCAATCATATAATTTTCCCTCCAATACAAATTATGAATGAGACATTTTTCCCCCAAGTAGAGTATTGGGACTGTGAGGACTCTGAATCTTCTGTATTCAATATCTCCCACATATTACTTTCTCCAGCCCCAGCAATGGACCTCCAATGCTGAAGAAGGCAGAATTACAGAGATTGTAAGGGAGATCAAGCTTTGGTTTTTTCTTCTGATGCTAAACTTGATGGGAATAATCTGATCTATTCTATCACTCTTCAGATACTGTTTCTGGGACCATAGACTAGCACCTTACAATCAATACATTGATTTTTTTCTAAAATATCCATGCAACTAAAGTCTGTTTATTAACATGCCTTGTGATTTGTATTAGAAACATTATTTCTATATTTCTAATATTTCATATTAACAGTCTCTTTACTGTATTAGAAACATTATTCAGAAGACTCACATACACGTTTACCAGAATTCTATTTTGCCCATCTACTGTTCCAAATTTTACTTGTCTTGGCAAAGTAAGACTTGAAAGGAGAGAGGTAAACCAGGGTTAGGAAACTTGTGAATTCTAATTCCCTAACTGACCATGCTTATTGAAGATGATAGGAGCTGGAATCCAGATATTTCTGGAGGACCACAATTTCCCAACTCTGATGTTCCATAGCTCCCTTGGATGAATCTTATACTGAGGAGGAACAGGAAATACGAGTGTGGCCTTCAAATCACAAGGTTATTGTTGTGGAGATAGTAGAAGGTGGGAACATTACCTCACACTGAGTAGTACAAAATAAAGTTCAATATGATAATGATATAATTTTGGGAATAACAGTACTTATTGTGGTAGGCTGTTCTACCCAACAGACTAGTAGCCATAATCAGATCTAATCAGTGCCATCTGTCTTATGATAGATACTGGCAACTTCTGCTAAAAAGGTTTTGGTCAGGAGAACTCTAATTGTAAAATAATGGTGGTTTGATTTTGAATGTTGTCTTTGTTGTGACTATTGGAATTATTTAAACTCTGCCAGCACCCTAATGTTACTGTGATGCCTAAAACCCTGAATGAGTTGACCTCTGAACTACATTTTTGCAATGCTTTTGTCTACAGAGTCTAGTGTTAACTGCCCCTTTCAGGTTTTGACTATGAATAGTCTAACCCTTTCCTTTTTTTTTTTTTTTTTTTTGTGAAACCTGGGATAGGAAAGATATAAGATAAGGTATTAGAACTTGATAGTTTAGGTGTTTTTTCCATAATCCCAAGAACCTGAAGCTCTTGCTTTTCATACATCAATTAAAAAGTTGCCCTGGACTTTTTATGTCAATTGTGTATTGTTTGAAAAATGACCCTATAGACTACAGAAAAGAATTGTGAATTTGTATAACATACTAGTGCCTTTCCAGGAAAATCATCTGGTGTTATTAGAGGTGTCTGTGACCTGCAACTGTCAAGCTAGATTCAGCTCAATGATGTGTCATATGGTTTATTAGATACTTGTCAAATCTTCACCGTTTTTCCCATTTATAAACAGGCATAAATAGAAGACTTTGTTGAGATACTGATGAATTAAATGTTTGGGTTACAATAAAACTTTTTGGATAAATTTAAATACCTTTAGGTAGCATTACTAAAAAGTCAGATATAAGAACTCTAGAATGAATAAGTCACTAGGGATTTGCAGATTAGTGTCGCTCTAATCTGTGTGAACAATCAAATATAAAACTAAAAAAATAATAACATACAATGTGTTATGTAATTTTCTCTAATACAGACTGGTCTTGATTCAACCATTTCAAATATATATTAATTTATACATGTCTTTTACTAGTACACTATTTTTTTTCTTTTTGCAAAGTCACTTCTTACATAATTGCATGAGAATCCTCTGGCTGGCTTCTTCCTTTCTATAAATCATTGAGGAAAAAATAAGTTTGGCCTGAGAGGTTTTAGGGAATGGTAGCTTTTTGTCTTTTATTCAATTGTTGGTTGAGCCTATGTTTTCTTTGGTCTCCTTGGTTATAGACATTCTCTTAATGGTATGTTTAAATCATTTTGAATCTTGGTTATCCAAGAGGGATACAGGTTTTAGTTTGTATCAATATAATCCTCTTGTATTGTTTCTGAGTATTGTATTCTGCTAACCGACTTAGCATTTAAAGTTTTGGATTCATAGAATCATAGACTCATAGAGTTGGAAGGAAACTTAGAGGTCATCAAGTCCAACACCTGCTCTTTGTCTAATTTTTTTTTTAGCTTATGCTTTTTATAATCTTAAAGTTTTTTTAATAATAATATTAATAATTATTTGCATATATTTATTGTTTTTAGCTTTGTTGTACGCCACCCAGAGTCACTTGTTTGTGAGATGGGTGGCCATATAAATATGATGGATGGATGGATGGATGGATGGATGGATGGATGGATGGATGGCTTCATTCATTCATTCATTCATTCATTCATTCATTCACACTGCAGGATTCACTACACCATTCCGAAAATTCCAGCCTGTTTGAAAACCTTCAGTGAAGGGGAAGAAACCACTCCATGTGGTAAACTATTCCACTGATTGACAGAACTTATAGCCAGCAAGTTTTTTCTATGTCTAATCTGTATCTACATCCTTGAAGTTTCATCCCACTAGTTCTAGTCTTACTCTCTGGAACAAGTGTTAATAAGTCTGAACCCTCTACAATGTGAAAGCCCTTCAGGTATTTCGAGACAGCTATCTTGTTCTCTCTCAACTTTCTCTTCAACAAGCTAAACATACCTAGAACTTTTAACTGTTCCACTTGGGCTTGGTTTCCCATTCTTTCACCGTCTTGGTAGTTGTTCTCTGGACTTGCTCCAGTTTATCAATGTCTTTTCTAAACTGGGTGTGCAGAACTTAACATAATACTCAAAGTGATGTCTGAACAAGGCAGAGTAGAGTGGGAGAATTACTTCCCACCATCTGGACTCTATGCTTCTCTTGTTATGCTTTTGATTCAGTGTATAGCAGTATCTAGCTGACTTTGGCTAAGAAAGGTCTGCCCTGGCTAGAACCTCAATGGGAGAGTATCTGCCAATCACTGGCTTTCAGAAAAAAGCAATAAGAAACAATTGTTCTACTGCTGGCAAGAAGATTACAGGGGTATATCCAGGAAGGCACCATGGCTCGAAGTTGACTCAAGGAAACTTTACCTTTTTTAACAAAGTACCTTTATGATCTGTTAATTTTTATATTGTTGTCTTCTGCTATTGTACTTGATATTATTGTGTTTATGCATGATGTCGTTAGCTACTTTTGCTTTCCTTCTGGTGAGGAAAAAAGAGCTACAAATAAATGACAGACTTGAGTTTCATGGAATGGAGCTGGGAACGGCTTTTTCAGGGAATTTGTTGTGGGAATCCGTTACTGACCCCTGGAAGTCTTTGGAATATAGCTGTTGGTTCATCTGACTTCTCTGAACAAGCGAGCAATAAAAGCAAATAGGAGAAGCAGCAGCCATGATTTTCTTGTGGACGTCTTCTTGGCAACACTTACAGATTAGGACTAGTAGAAGAGGATAAGCGAATGACCAATACTGTTCTGTAAAAGAGCTCCCAAAATCTGGAGCCAACCTAGTGGAGACTCCCCATAACTTTTCCTTTCTTGATACAGATGCTAGGCTAGCATCCGGAGCAGCAGTCATGGGATCTCCTTACACATATTACTCATCGCTCCAGCCATTTTCTTTCGGGTCATTTATCCCAAATTCGCTGTTAATTTCCCTGACATTGTCTGGCAGCATCATTCTAGAAGTGTCCATCTCAGTTTTCCAAATGCAATTATTTCTCAACCCTTTGGATGCGCCCTAAGATTTCCTGCTGCTTTTTGCCTCCCCTGCTGATTCTGTCTACAAGATTTGCATAGCAATGCAGCCCCAGATATTGGATCACAGCAAACCACCTGCATCTGCTGACATATTCAAAGAATATGGGAGAAAGGCCAGTTTTTCTCAGGACGTGTGCCCATTGTGTACGTGTTTGACAATAACATCTGGCAACACAGATGCTAAATTGGAGAGCGCCATAATTATTTCATGAGTAGGAGGCAAGTTGTCATCCACAATTATTACCATTCTCCAATCACAGGTATTAAAAACAGAGAACATCATTTTGTTCTGAGCCGATAGCATATGTTTTTGGGGGGAGGTTGACAGTGCTTGGTTTTGTTCTTTGCAATTTAAACTTGAGCTAGCTTTTCATCTGGAGCTGTGCAAGCTAAAAATGATTCCCCTAAGAAGACTGGGACAAGAGATCAAATGCAAACAGTGCTGGGTTTGTTTGCTTGGAACGCTGCCACAATACTTTTGGGAAGGGGGCAGCTGCCAAGCTTTGTAGGAGAGTCCATTATAAATGAAGAGGGACCTATGCTGGCTAGTCACCATTACCTTGGAGCCACTCATAAACAACAGCTGTTGGATAGTGTCCCACTCAAAGCAATGTGGCTTTTCCTTGCTTCTTAGCTATCGCTAACCCTTTCTCTCCTTTCCTTTCCTTTTCTTCTGGCATCTTTTTCATTCTCTCCCTACAGTATTCCTTTCCATGTCTCCTCTTGGCTCTTAGTAAAATAATGTAGGATTGAATGGGCTATGTTTACAGAGGTATTAATATGCAAATACTTAGACTATCTCAAAGCAATTAAATCAGAGTTTAATTTTTTTAAAAAAAATTAAAAATACTTAGAAGCTGTATTGACATGACACTGTCTTTTGGGGCATTTTCAAGCAATTTTTTTTTTTAAAAGGCTGTTATAATTCTAGGCAATTAGGCTGGATTGAGACATAAATCATACAGAGATGGCCTACGGTGTGTGTGAATGAAGACTAGATTCGACCTATTAAAAAGGACTTCAGTGCAAAATGTGCCTTAACATAAATAAGTTGGATTTCTGTAATACTCTCTGTGTTACAATATGCCAAGGTATAGGTATACCATGATTTGGCTGCAACATTCTGGGTGACCATTAGGTGACAACAAATCTGTATCCTTTTGCTGCCATCTAATGGTCCACTTGATTTTTGCAGCCCACATCTGGTATGCCTTGAAGATCATTTGGAACCTACACTGAGTCCAAAATAAGATAACCATCTTCGTGACTAACTATACAAGTTGGAAGCATATAGCACCACTCTTATTGTAGGTGCTACAGTTACCAGTGCACTTCTAGGTGCAAATTGTTTGTGACCTTTAAAGCCACACATGTCCTGGGATCAAATCTGCCTGGTCTGTAGAAGTTTTTGTAGAGCTCTCACTTGGTGTGAAACCAAGTTAGCAATGAAACAGAAGATGCTGCTCTGATTGTGTAAAAGTCCTTACTATCCAACATTGTTCTGAATGAAAATAATATTCATATTAGGAATTAACAGCTTGTCAAAAATGTATATTTTAGGCAAATGATGGCTTTTTTGGCAAATGATGGTAAAAGTAATGGGTATAAGAGAAATGTGCATGGACAGGCAGATGCATTTTTCTACAGGATTTTTTTGTGGGGGAGAGGAAAAATTCATGCAGAAATTGAATTGGATAGAACTAATTTAAAATTGGAAATGTGAGACTGAATCTGGCAGGTTTGGTCATTCTTACAATTAATATTCCTGTAAATTCAAAGTTCATAACACACAGCAAACATCTGTTATTGGGAGTAATGCGTGACATTGTCTTTCATGCCTCGGGTGATTAATGTTTCTTATTATTTTCATCCTTTTTTCTCACTCTTTGACTAAGATGTTCCAATAATGATGGTTCATAAGCGTAAAAGAGAGAAAGAATGAGTGCTGATAAAATAATTGTCATTGCTGATAACATGTTGCCTTTTCTTGTCTTTTGGCAGCTACTAATTCTTGAGTCAATACTGTTGATCAGTCTTGACTATATGTGTATGTGTGTATGCGTGGGCACTTAAGCACACTTCAACATTACTACTGTATGTGCTTGGGCTTATAATGAACTGGAGCCTCCCAGAGTGCCAATTTTGTTGGGATATTAATGTTATGGGCTCTTAAACATTCTTATGCATTCCATAAATCCAAAATTAAAATTAATAATCAAATAATAACAATTAATGAATATAATGTATTATGTAACATTTAAGGCTAAATGTTATGTAACAATTTATGTATAACATAAATTTAGGGCTAGAAGTTCAACTCCCACTGAACATCTAGAATTTTTCCCAAGGGCTTATTTCTGAGTAGTGAAAAATACCAATAACATAGGAATATGTTGCAATCTTTTGTTCAGTCTTATTTTTATTGATTTTTTTACTATTGTTTATGTTTTTATTTAGTGTGCTTGCTTAGTAAAAATAATAATAATAACATAACATTTGTCTGGATGACCTTCTAGTTTGAAAATAATTGGGGGAGAGCAAAGCATGTCTTGGTTTATCATAGAAGGGACCATGTAAGAAGACATGGGCAAGAGTTTCTACCGCCCTAGAGCCACAAGGGCAAAACGTCTAAGAATAAGGAGTCTCATGAAATCTACTTGCCCGTAGTGCAGAAGGAAGAGCATTAAAATGGGCTCTGGAAAAAGCCTATCTGAAAAAGCTCTTCTGCTCCCCGCAATAGAGGGATGTTGGTGAGACGTTCTGGCGAACATTATCCCTAATTCATTTCTTTACTATTGATTGGGCTTCCACAAGGGTGAATTGGCCTATGTATTCAGGAAAGAAGCCAACAGTAGATAATTCCTCCATATGAATTTGATATCAGTGAGGTTGGTAGCTGTCAACAGCAGAGGTAACATCTCTGGAGCATCAAACATGATTCTAAGCCATGAGGATAGGATCTGGATCCAAGCCGGGCCCTTAATGCTTGGAACATTAGCTTTAAGCCTCAAGACTGCATTAGGGTACATTTTGGAGAACTGAATAAAATCCTAAGGAAGTTTGATTTGGATACAGGTAGTCCCCAGGTTAAGAATGCCTGGTTTAGGATCACCCATAGTTAAGAACAGAGCCTATTGTAGCAAAATTTGATTTAAATACATAAAAATTCGAGTTAAATACACAGTGGTTCAAGTTCATTACATAATACTACTTATACAGCATTATACAATAATACTGTTCCAGCTGACATACAAATTCGACTTAAGGACAAACTTCAGGAATGGAACTTTTTCTTAAACTGGGGACTACCTGTAGTTTCACATGCCCCTTAGTTTGTAAGCAGGCCTAGCTGTATACTATACAGTCGAGCAACTGTTTTAGCCATAAACAATTTAATTGCCACTGGAATGTAACTTGCCCCTTGTCTGTAAAATTTGGTTGTAGCTAATGCGCTCCTTTGGGCAGTGGAAGTGACGCAATTAACCTGAGCTGTTAATTTTTTAGAAGCCTGAAAGACTATTATCCAACTATTTAAAACATTTAACTTGCTCTGGTTTATAAGAGTTGATTATCCACATATGCCTTTGTCTTTTATTTATCATAATTAATTTAGATTTACCATAATTAATAACCAATTGCTCCTCTTTACAGTAGGATGCCAGTTCTTTGAGCTGGCTTTATACCTACATAAGGCAAGGAGAGAAAACAGCATCATCTGCATAAAGTAGGATTGGATGGTGTCTGCCAGCTAGATTAGGTCCATGGGAATCTACCCTTTGAAGAGTCTTAATAAGAAAGTTAACATATGTATTAAAAAGCAATGGGGCTAAAACAAATCCCTTCCCTCTCTGGAAGAAACCAGAAAGATCCCCTTTCATCTTAGCCTGAAGCTCTCCCTCCCATTTCCCCACCCAGATATTCCAGAATCCTTGGAGCAGTGTGGTCTGCAGCAAAAATAGAATGATCCATCCTTAAATATAAAGATATAAAGTGACCATTTCTGGTTATAGATATAATTTATGTAATGTATATTTGATTTTATATAGTACTATTCCAATGTTATATTTGTAAAGCTTGCTCTTCTTCTTCTTCTTCTTCTTCTTCTTCTTCTTCTTCTTCTTCTTCTTCTTCTTCTTCTTCTTCTTCTTCTTCTTCTTCTTCTTCCTCTTCCTCTTCCTCTTCCTCTTCCTCTTCCTCTTCCTCTTCCTCTTCCCTCTATATCACTATATATTAAAGCAATTTAAAAAAAAAACTATAAAGCATACTAATAATATGTGTTATGCAGATGTCATATTTTCTCCAAACAACCAAATTTGTGGGTGATTGTTGGAAAACTGGAAAAAAGCACTTTTTTCCCCTATGTTTTCATGATGTCCAGAAATAATACTTCTCTCAGTTTGAATGAAGTACACAGACTTTATCCCTTGTATCACTTAGAACTGACTATGTTCTTATATAAAATACTCCGAATGGCCTTGCTCCAGTCAAGGTAAACCAATACACAAGGCTGTACTGAGGATGTGGTAAAAAAGTCAGTATGGTGGCCGCAACAGTATGAATGACACACATATGGCAGCCTTTCACACCTTCATGGCTGCCCTATTCACTTTTTTTCACCACACCCTGCATATACTTAGTTGCAGCCACTGGCCACCTGCAAGTTGGTTTTCTCAGTTGTCACTTTGCGATGCTTTTGCTAGTGAGCTGAATCTGGCATCTCCCTTATTAACTTTCTGGCTGTTCCCCCAGGCCTTTTCATAAACAAATAGGTTAATATTTAAAAAGTATACACTGCAATTAAGTGTTCAACCTAATTGGGAATTCAAGATGTTATTGTCCATATGCTGCATTCGAATCATTGTTGTAGTTTCTGCATGTGTGTGTGTACTTTATAAACTGCCCTGGGAAAACACTTTTGATGGACAGCATATACGTTTTTAAAACAATAATAATATAGGGAACATCTAATGAGGCTGTGTGATTTAGATCCTCACCTAATGAGGGTGGCGATTTGGGGCAGATGAAATAAAATTGTGGCTGTGTTTTTGAAGCCCTGATGCATTTTAGGTGCCAGCTATAGAAGCCATGATACAAAGGAGGTGAAATTACTGAAAGGAGGAAACTTAAACTTTATTTGTTTGTTTGTTTGTTTGTTTGTTTGTTAAATTTACAAGCTGTCCAATCGCAAAATGACTCTGGGTGACTTACACCTAAAATAAAACAATAAAGAAGAACCGAAGCATCTGGGTAGACTAAATAACAACCAATCTCCCAGGGGTCCACAAATATCCTACCCCAAGGACTGGGAGAACAGCCAGGTTTTTAAGCCTTTAACTCTTTCATAACATCAGGCTTGGAGCTAAACAGACTAACGTGGGAATATCATTCCAGAGGACAGGCCTTGCAACCAGGAAAGCATGCCTCCTGGGTCCTGATAAACGACATGGCTTGACTGGGGGAACCCAAAGTGGACCAACTCTGCCAGATCTTACTGGATAGACAGAAACCATAGAAGATAGGTGGTATCTCAAAGTACCTGGTCCCACACCATGAATGGCTTTAGGTGACCACCTAGAATTGCACCCAGAAGCCTACTGGTAACCAGTGCAACTCTTTTCTTTTTTCTTTTTTCCAGCTATGAAAAATAGCTTAAAAAAATGCAATTGGAAGTACATGATGGTCTATTTAAAACTGGATTCATGCAAATTTCTCCTTTTCCAAAATACTTCTCTTCCCATATGATTCCTTTCCTTTCCTTTCCTTTCCTTTCCTTTCCTTTCCTTTCCTTTCCTTTCCTTTCCTTTCCTTTCCTTTCCTTTCCTTTCCTTTCCTTTCCTTCCCTTCCCTTCCCTTCCCTTCCCTTCCCTTCCCTTCCCTTCCCTTCCCTTCCCTTCCCCCCCTCCCTCTTTCTTTCTTTCTTTCTTTCTTTCTTTCTTTCTTTCTTTCTTTCTTTCTTTCTTTCTTTCTTTCTTTCTTTCTTTGTAGGGATGAGCTTTTGCAAAAATAGTGCAGGAGGGCGTCAAAAAGTCAAGATGGCAACTGTAGCCACATGATCAAACCCACATCTTGACTCTTTTGTCCCTCCTGCTAATACCCCTGACAGTCATCCCATTTGTCCCCAAAGTTCATCACTTGGAAAGAGAAAGAGGAAGAAGAAAAACAAAGAGAATGGATCTCTACAAAAGGAGAGACTAGTTTACAGTTGAAGAGGGATAGCTAGAAGAAGAAATGTTAAGATTTCTTACACTGTTTATTGCTAATGGATTAGTCCTTGTTGCCCTGTTGAAAAATGACCCATCATTTCCCCAGCATTTTTGTGCTTTAGTTTCAGTAGCATTCTTCTCCCTGAAGGTCTGTTAAGCAAAGGTTTATGGCAAGGAACACAATATTCTTCCAACGCCTTACAGTACACAGCATGTTATGTTTTCTTTCTGGTGACAATAAGAAAACAAGTTATTTTGCTTTTAAATAAAAGGAC
The DNA here is from genome assembly GCF_059951505.1 of Python bivittatus. Taxonomy (NCBI): domain Eukaryota; kingdom Metazoa; phylum Chordata; class Lepidosauria; order Squamata; family Pythonidae; genus Python; species Python bivittatus. The sequence continues at coordinate 12,280,937 of NW_028277125.1, read as the reverse complement.
ATCCCTGGAGATTGTGTGCTTGTTTCTTGAGGAATTGACCATCAAAGACCTGAAGTCATTTGTCATTTGGCTTGCTAGACTGCTTTATTCCTGAAGGCTCTCCTGGAACACATTTGCAGGCAATGCAGGGCAGGAATAAAAAAGTGGGAGTTAAGAAAAGAGAAAGTGTAAGTTTAATTAGGAACAAAAGGAGCACAATATACAGTATGTTAAAGTATGAACTGCTGTCATCTAGATCAGTGTTTGTCAACCTTGGCAACTTTAAGATGTGTGGACTTCAACTCCCAGGATTCCTCAGCTCGGAACTTCTGGGAGTTGAAGTCCATACATCTTAAAGTGGCCGAGGTTGGCAAACACTGATCCAGATTGATGTGGGTGTGCATGAAATAAAATATCTTAGTAGAATCATAATTGGAAGGAGCCACATATAGATATTGTCTCACTTCCTGCTTGCTCAAGAAAAAGCAGAATAACTTTCACAAAAAAAATACAATAAATACCTCCACATTCGGAAGACTCTTTGCCCCAAATCAAAGGGTTGTGGGATGTTTGTTTTTCCCACAGACATTGATCTCTCTGGGAAAGAGGCTACTGGACTGGACCAATTCTTAAAATGTCTTTGCAAGGCTTTGAGGAGGGGCTTGCTTCACAGCAGTGTTTCTCAACCTCAGCAACTTTAAGAGGTGTGGACTTCAACTCCCAGAATTCCCCAGCCAGCATGCTGGCTATGGAAATTCTGGGAGTTGAAGTCCACACCTCTTAAAGTTGCTGAGGTTGAGAAACACTACTTTACAGGCTTGCATCCAGAGACTAGATGGACATTTATCAGGGACACCCCCCACCCCTTATTAAAGACAGTGCTGGGTAGAGAAATTTCCCTGCTAGTACTCATTGAGGTTGATGGAAGAAAATTTCCTTGTGAAATTGGTTGAAAGGAGAAGAGCATTTCTGTGAAATTCTCCTGGGAGCATATGGTATTTTTGCACTTATCTAATTATCTAAGAGCTATATTATATTATGATCTCTCCAAGGATCTGCAGATTTATTCTCCATAGCACCTGAGGGTAGGACAAGAAGCAATGTGTGGAAGCTCATCAGAGGGAGATCCAACCTGGAAATAAGAAAGAATTACCTGACAGTGAGAACTATTAAGCAGTGGAACAGCCTGCCCCCCAGAGTTGTGGGTGCTCCATCGCTGGAGGTTTTCAAGAAAAGATTGGACAACCATTTGTCTGAGATAGTATGAGGACTTCTGCCTTGGGCAGGGGGTTGGACTAGAAGACCCCAAGGTCCCTTCCAACCCTATGATTCTATGATTCTGACTCTCTGGCTTCCAACATTTTGGTTAAATCCCCTTCCTTCCCCCCCCCCCTCAGATTAGGAAGAGTGAGCAGCGTGGGAACCTTCAGAGTGACAGAAAGATGGGTAACAGTAGCATTCTTTGTCATCTCCATCAATGAAATAAGCTCAAAAAGACCACCAAGGTGAATTCCAAATAAATTCTCAAGGGCTCTCAAAATAAAGTTGGAAGACAGAAACCTCGTTTGCAAGAGAAGCTAATGTTTAAAAAATTGCAAAGCTGGTTTCAGTGTGGTTGTTGTTTAGCAATCCCAAGAAAATAAGGAGGAATTGGGAAGAATTCACAGTGTGTTTAGGTCCCCAGCATAATTACAGTGCTGGATTGTTCCATGAATTACCTGTACTTTTGCCACACCAGAAGAGAAATTTAATGAATCAAGAAGCTTCATGGTGTGGCTGAATTGGAATGAAGGACAAATGTTTTTGTTCTTGAGAGCAGCATAAGAGTATGGAAATTAGGCAGAAATGTTACTATGAATGACATTGTTCTCTCTGAATGCTTGCTTTAGGAAAAAAAAACAAACAGTTTTCATTACAGATTATTAATATATTTGGTATGTTGTTGTTTTTTTAAAAGAAAACTAGGCAGCAGTTCCAATCATTAAAAAAATAAATGGGAAGTTAAAATCAGTGCTTTATTTTTGCTACATAAAATAGCACTTTCCACTGTTATATTTTCCATTATATATTGTATGACTTTGGATCTGGTAGAAATTCATTTATAAGATTTAGCAGCTGCCCAACTCTAGAATGACTGAGTGGCTTACACTTAAAAAAATAGAAATAAAAAGAAAATCCTACGCTCCCAGACGTGCCTTATAGCATAAAACACAGTCAGCAAGGGTTGTAGAGGGTGTAGAATAGAGACACGACAAAACTGAAATTAGTAGGATATAGAGATGTGGAAAATTTGTAATTTTAAATATTTCAGATTCAAAATATTGCATATTCTGGTAGCAAATTGTACACATCTGGGACTCTTACAAATTTGATTTTTTTTTTTAAAAAAAGAACCATTGATGATTCTTTTGATTTCATTTACAAAGCAAGCCAAGATAAAGCAGAACTATTGAAAAATTCATAGACAAATTTTGATAATGATAATTATACATATTAAAAATAGAATTGTAATTATAGATATATAATTTTATTAAAGATTTTTAAAAAGAAGATAAAAACTAATACAAACTAATATAAAGTGAGAAAAAGAAAGGAAAAAGAAAGAAATTGAAGAGAAAATGAAAAGTGCATGAAAGGAAAAAAAGATAAAAGAAAAATTAAAAAGAAAAAAAATACAAAGAAGTAGCTTCTGATCTTCTTTACAGCAGTTATAAGTACAATTATAAATTTACCTCTTACTCTGTGGTTACAACATGGCTCTCTTCTTTCTATAATCTATTCTGTCTAATCATCAAAACCATAAACCATAAATTCATTTTTTTCTGTTTCATACAGAAAGTCTATTAGGGGTTTCCAGTTAGCCATAACATAGATATTGCCCTTTGTCTGATCAAATAAGTCAATTTAGCCATCTCAGCAAGTTCCATCATCTTCACCAACTATTCCTCCATTGTGGATTGTGCCAAATCTTTCCATCTTTGTGCATACAATAATCTTGCTGCAGTTAAGATATACAAAAACAAAGTTCCATGACTTTTTTCCAACTCTTTGTCCATCAATCCCAACAGAAAAACCTCTGGCTTCAGTTGTATATTAATCTTTAAAATCCTCTGAATCAGTGTATGTATTTGAATCCAGAATTTCTAGCTTTTTTACATGTCTACCAAATATGATAAAATGTCTCTTCTTGTTCACAATTTCCAATATATATTTGAAGTATCTTTATACACTCTAGACAATTTCTCTGGTGACATATACCAACAGTAAATCATTTTATAAAAATTCTCTTTAAGATAACATAATGTAAATTTTAATCCTTTCAGCCACATATTTTCCTGTTATTCCATCTGTATATTATAACTAAAAATTTAGTCCACTTTATCATACATTCCTAAATTTGTTCTTCTTTTGCTTCAAATTTCAATAAAAGTTTATATATTTTAGCAATTACATGTTCATCATTTGTACACAATTCTATTTCAAATTCAGTCTTACACTCTTCAATCTTACAATTTTTTTGTCTACTTTAAATCTTTCTAATAATTGTAAATAAGAGAACCATTGACAACTTTAAATTGTATTTAGTCAAGTCTAATTGTGAGTCAACTGTGACAATTTCATTTTATTATGCACTTGGTGTGTAGTGTATAGTGAAATGACAATTCTATTCTATTCTATTCTATTCTATTCTATTCTATTCTATTCTATTCTATTCTATTCTATTCTATTCTATTCTATTCTATTCTATTCTTCTACCACGAGTTCTTCTTTTGATTTTATTTTACATCCCCCTTGAGGATAAGGAGATTTTTACAGTCATCCCTATTGTAAATCACAATAAAGGTTTTAGGAAGAATAATCTAAATCTCATGAATGAATGAATGAATGAATGAATGAATGAATGAATGAATGGCTGTGGTGCACGCTAACATTTTTAAAACACTGCACAGAAGAAAACTGCTCAAATAATTACACGAAAGCACACTGAGACTGCCTTTCTGCAGTGTTTTATGAATGGAAAGATGTATTTACTCCATTACTATGGGCAGACTTTACAGGTTCCAGTGCTATAATTTATTTGGCAAGTTTCCCCGATCAGATCATAGAAGAATAATCAGAGAGAAAGAGTCTACACAGTAATAAAGGCCAAAGAGAGGAAAATCAATTCTCTTGCTCTTCCAACCAAATTAAAATCTATGCTCAAATGGAGGTTCCAAGAAGTGAATCAATCAATTCCATAAGAATATAAGAGCTGTGCTGGATCAGACCAAAGGCTTATCTAGTCCAGCATGCTGGGTTCAGGTTGATGCCTTATTGGACTCAAGAAGTCAGACCAGACATTTGATTGATCTAAAGAGATGATATCCCACTCCAGTCCTGAACTCCTTACAAGGAAGCCAGTTGGCCAGGCAGGTGAATTTTATTTTAATCCTGGCAGTAATATAGTAACTACAGAATACCTTAGGGAGGAAGCCTAAGGTGTATTCTCATTCCTTGGGTGTATCTTTATTCTTCAATCTCTTCATTGGTGGAGATAGTCCTGTTTTGATTATTTGGAAGAGGACCTCCCCTGAAACATAGAGCTAGATGGTGATAAACACAAGATTTGGTGGTTTACTTCCATGATTATGTATAATTTCTCCATATAAAGTTCTCTAATTAGAGATTCTGGAATTTGATTTTTTTTTTTCCATAAAGAGATGACTCTGTTTAGAGGACAGTGATATAACTGACCAACATTTCTGGGTTGCAGCTAATTAAACTTTACCTTCCCCCATCTGTCCCCTTCAGATGGATGGGACCGAACCTCCCTAAAACACTCAGAGGGTGCCAGACTGATGAAGGTTGTTCTGAAGTTGTTCATTATTATTACTATTTCTCTAAAATCCTGCTAAATGGAAAAAAAAATTATGGTGAAACTCTGTTTCAGGTAATAAGCACCTCTGGCAAGGCCAGGTCCCAGAGATCCTCATTAGACCAGAATCTATATGCAATTGGCATGTAACCTGACTCCTTCTGAATTATGACTCATTTAATCCTGAACAAACACAACTCTCCCCTCCCTGCAAGGTTAAATAACAAGGGAGGAGTTTGCTTGATGCTTTCTATATTTCGGAACTTCCCAGGAAGCAGCAATCTGGCCATAGGAGAAGGAGGAAAAAAGAGTGTGTGTGTGTGTGGGGGGGGGGGAGGGTATAATCTTCCAGAATTCAGCAAGGAAAATCCATTGCATCCCAATTTCTATATACATTAAGTACCCAGATGGAGCGTGTTAGAGGTTTTACTTTGTTCTGGGTATGCTCAGAGATTTGCATGGTTTCTTTCAAAACAACTTTTCTCTGAGACACCGTTTCCATTTTGGATGGATCTAGACATACAGCGGTACCTCGGGTTACGAACGCCTCTGTTAACGAACTTTTCGGGTTACGACCAGCTCCGGCCACAAAAATTTACCTTGGTTTGCGAGGTTCCGCCTCGGGGTACGAACAGGATACGCGGCCATTTTCCCTCCTGTGACATGGTCCGCAGCCATTTTTCCGCCCCTGACACGTGGTCCGCGGCCATTTTTCTGCCCCTGACACGTGGTCCGCAGCCATTTTCCGCCCCTGACACGTGGTCGTAGGGAGGGGGACTCTCCCTCCAAGCAATAGCCTCCTCCCTGTCCTCCACGCCAGAACGGATTAATGGTAATTACATTGAACCTTATGGGGAAATTTCCTTCGGGTTGCGACCAATTCGAGGTGTGACCAGAGTCACGAAACGAATTAAGTTCGTAAACCGAAATTCCACTGTAGATGCTTTGTTTACACAGGCACTTTGAATCCAGATATTCTTCCCTAAGGCTAATAGCATTTCTGTTTCTCTTACTTTACTATGTCTTCAGGGTGTGGTCAAAAAAGTAAAAATGGCAGCCACAATAGGGTGATTGAGACTTTACCACTACCATCTTGACATAAACCTCTGATCTTAATAAAGTACATATTATTTAAAACAGACATTTTCGTGCCAGTTTCTCCCTTGCTGGGTTGTAATTTGGCAACATGCCTCAGAAAACCTAGGCCTCTGCACTTTGATCATCTGTTATAGGTCTTAAAATGCCATTCCCTTCTTCTGGCCTTACTCGTATATCCCAGATTTGTATGCTTGTTTGTTTGTTTATTCATTGTATAAGGCCACCCTACTCCATTGTGACTGGTTGGCATACAATATTAAAACAGTTCAAAAATGCAAACCAAAGAACAACAGGCGTCTGGGGGAAAAATGAAAATGAGCTATATAACACATAAGGGACTTGCATTCCCTCTAGCCCAGGGCCTGGGGAAGAGCTAGGTTTTAAGAGCACTTTTGAACAAGTTTTGGTTCCCACTTTTGGTCAGAGTGGGGACCAAAATGTGTGGAAGAATGCTGCTCCAGACGGCAGGCACTGTGACAGAGAAGGCTGGCTTCTGAGGTCCTGTCAGATGACACTGTTTAATGGATGGGACCTAGAACATGCCACCTCTGTCTGAACATACAGGAGGGACAGAAACTATGCAAGACAGACTGTTCCTCCTGGAGAAAGGAAAAGGAAGTTGGAAACAAGAACTACTGCATCATTTGGTCTGTCTTGCGTGGGTGAGCACAGGCTGAGGGGGTGAGTAAAACTCTCACATCTTAAATGTTTGAAAATGTGCAATTCTGATATTACTCCCATTTTATTAAAATTCTGCTGAATTGAAAACAAAAAAGATAGAAGCACTGATGAAATTTTATTTTATAGACTGAGTTCATCATTCAAAGCCCAGTTTTCTTCAGGACTAGGAAACATAAAATACTGTATGTCATTTATTTGACTTTTCATTTGTCATACTTTGCTTCTACTCCTTAACCATCCAACACAGTATTATGTACTTATTGTGTCTCTCACCTCCTCTTCCTGATTTCATGTGGGCCTTCCAGCTTTACCTTCTGTTCTTTGTTGTGATTGTTCCATGGTTCTTTTATTGTCAGCCTCCTTTGATGAATCATCAGGTAGGATCAACTTGACTTTTGAAGTGTAACCTTTATTGTTTCATTGCATGCTGCTTGGGAAGGGATGCCAGGCAACACACATTTTGTAACTTGCTGTTAGGATGTCTTGATGTCCCACACTTAAGCCTTTTTGGAACACAGATAACCTCCTTTGTCCTAGACATGTGTCTCTGTGTGTATCTGTGTTTGTAAGCTTAGCTGCAATGTGAAAGTGTGTGCATGTGGGGACTTTATAAAATGTCTCATACATCAGTGGGGTGGTTGGGAAAAGAAAGAGAAACTGCATATTTGTGGCGAGGGAAGGAAGATGTCATGTTCTCGTCACTCATGTGAGTTAGAGGCTGAAGATGCAGGTCAGAGAAACCATCAGCCTGAAGATCCTATGGCATGTCTGTGTGGCAATGAACATGTGAAAGTGGGACCTGATTCAGATAATGAGGGGCCAGATTCTGGCAGGGCCTCTAGCTAGCTGATATGAAGGGCAGAGCACAGGAAATCAGCATGTCTACTTTGGAGGGCAGGGCAACAGTGCCATCCTCAAGCACTTTTGGCTATGGAAGAGTAGCCTCCAGGCCTTTTCCCCTCTCTTGGAAACAACTTTCTAGGTCTGGATTTGTTGCTCTTCCTCTTTCTCCTTGCCCTGCACTTAGACCCTCAACTTGACATGCAGTCAGGCTTGTGTAATTCTCTGATGCCAAACTCTGGACTGTCATGGAGAATGCTTTCATCTTGACCTCTGTCTTATTACTGCTGACCCAGATTTCAAGGCAAGTCCTAATGCTCTCTGGTGAATTACAGTACCCCTGGCTATTCTCGACCAAGTTTATGATGCAGCAGTAAAGGCTTTCAACTTACATGCTTTTCATTGGCTGGTACAAAACAAAAGGAGATATTGGTAAAAATGAAAGTTGCATTTATAGACCTGTTTCTCTGGCATACCTTTCTTGAACTGTTCTGTGTAACAAAGCAGATTTTCCCTTGACACTCCATCTTTAAGTGGAAAACTGTTTCTCCATCAATTCTGTGAACTTTCTGTTACAGCAGTTATAAGAAACAGAACCAATGCACGGAGATAGATAGATGAAAAACAGACAGACAAACAGACAGACAGACAGACATAGCGTTGTTATGCCTAATCATAAGCAACTCAAGGCAATGCCCAAAGAGGATTAAAAACACATAATAAAAAAAGAGGAATGAAATAAAAGCTTAACGTTTCTTCTGGTGTGATGTTTTGCCGGCTGAAAAGTTAAGACCTGAACCACAAACCCATACTGACATTGAGTGCATGCATAATGTTGTTGTTGATCGCACAGTCAGCCAGATGTTTAGACTGGATATGGCATTTTGTCCACCTATCAAGTCCTTCCCAAGGACCTGGGATAGGCAGATATTGTTGTTTGATGGTGTTGTTGTTGTTACTGTTATTATTATTATTATTATCCTTCAAGCCAGTGTTGACTCTTGGTGACTGCCTGGAAGATTCCAGGCAGAATCTCTGCACACTGGTGCATGTGGAGGGGGGTGGGGGCAAGGGGATGCCAGGAAGAGAAAAAAACAATATCAAAATTATGGGGAAAGGTTTAACTCCACCCATATTTCTCTGTGGCTCCTCCCACCATCTGGAACATGGCTCGCAAAAGATTACCTCTGATGAAATGCCACCCTCAATAGAAGATTCCCTGGGCTTAAATGATGTCCAATTTATTGGGTTTTATTCCCAAATAAACAGGATTCATCTGTAAGATTTACTACTAATGATGATTTTCAAAGCTGTTGTTGCTACAGGACCATTATTCAGTAGAAATTCCAACGTTTGCTTGAAGAATACCTTCTGGGATGCTCAGAATTTTTTCCAGCACAATTTCTGTGTTTTTAGATAAAAACCTTTATAGCATATTTGCTGCGTTCAAATCGACAGAAATTATTTTACTGTAACATTGGGAATAAATGTTGCATTCTATCCTTTCAATATTCCAGGCTTCCAAAACATTCACTGTGGCTATACGGTACAGAACTTTATAATACTGCAGTATAGTTTGTGCAAACGTAGACTACAAATTGCCATTGCTTCTTTATTCTTATGTCTTATGGTTTGGTCGTGATCTCCTTATGGAGTTTCAAAATGTTTTATTTGGCAAAATGAGCGATCAGAGAGAAACAAAGGTAAAACAAAGCATGCAAATGGTACCTTTCTAGTAAATGGTTGAATCTCTCATTCTTGGTTCTCTATCAATCCATTTTAATTTGGATGTGCAACTGCATCACATAGTTACTTGATGTCTCACTACCGAGAAATGTAGCAATGCTACACAATCCCCTCTGGGGCCCAATTGTGCAATTGCTTAGACCCATCAACCTTTTGATCGTGGGGCTTTGATCAGTTGTCTTCTGCACTGCCGACATGTTAAAGGTTTGGAAGGGACTCAAATCTGATTTATGGATTTGGTGCCATATGGCTCCATTTTGCCATCCTCGGTGATCCTTGCTTCCTTGCCAGGTATCTGCAAATCCTCTTTAGTAGCATCTGGAGAACCAAAGAGCATTTTGGAACCCACATATATATATACACACACACCATAATTCATTTTAGGAGGCCTTCTAATGTTTGTCAAACAAATACAATTTGCTGGCTCAGTTCTTTTGGACCCCCTCCCCCATGTTTAATTTGCATGCCAAATGCTAAATGTGGAATACTTTTAAGATTTCTTCTTGCCAGCCCCTTTGCAATGGAGCTGCTATTTTCTCAGTTGGCCTGCCTCAGATGTATAATTACCAGATGCTCTCCAGTACTCATTAAACTGAAATCAACACCCTTTCAAAACCTCGAAAGATACTGAGAGATGGACCTCTTCAACATCATTTCATTGAATTATCTATAATCAACTCCAAGAACTGCAAAGGGTGTAATATGCTGCCAGAAGACATCTTGAATGCATCTGTCCCCTCTGATATATATGCTAAGGAGACCAATAAAGAAATTGGAGAGCAATTTTCAACTGCTGAAACCATTAGCTACTTAAATCACTGACATTGAGGCTAAGAGATGACAAGCTTTCCTGAATCATGTTTAGCAGCATACAAGAAGATATTGCAGTTTTTCACATGTAGCCCATGTTTCTATAAAAGAAATAACTTCCTCATCATCAACATTTTGTTCTGCCTCTTATTGAATCACAGATTGCATATTGTTCATTATTACTATTATTATTATTGCCTGTGGATTCAGATTTGAGTTTTCTTCCGATGGAAAAACCTTTGCAAACCTTTGGATAATAATTTTAAAAAATAGGTTTGATTTAAAAAGGTTTACACTATGATTTCAAAGCATACCCTAGAAATATAATTGAAGTGCACCAAAGGCCCCAAGGAAAGACAGCTACAAATTAGACGAAAACCTATAAATCAACATAAGCTCCAACAGCACAGTGTTATACAGAGAGAAAATGTTGTTTTCAGCTAGAGCTGAGCATAAATAATCTTTCAAATTCTCCATAGAATCTGTGGCAGATAATATGGGTACAGTTTCTCTGAGGATGTCCTAGAGAAGAAGAAAATTTACAACAACTTTTTGAAAGCAGAATTCCCCCTTAATTGTGATGGGGTTACTAGAAAAGCTGCATAGGATATAAAGGGAGTGTGAAAAGGCAGAGCAACTGCAGACCACCTGTCAAGAATTTTTTGCTGGCTAATGAATTGAAAAGACAAGAGATTCACACACATACCTAGGCTCCCTTTGAAACCCTACTCAGCATCTCATGAAAAAAATGGAAGATCCTTTTCTCTCTCTCCCCCCCCCCACTTCTCCTACAGGGTAAATTCTTTTTCATCAAGCTGCATGAAACTAATGAGGGAAAAAAGGGAGAAGAATCTCTCTTCAGTAATAGAGAATATATGTAGCTAAGGGTTGAACTGTAGAGTCCTTGGTGCTCTCTGAGCTTGGTTGTTTACTTGCAGATGTTTCATTACCCAACTAGGTAACATCATCAGTGCTAGTGAGTGTGGGGTTTGCTCCCTGTTTATATACAGTAGCTTGCCCTGCCAGTTTGGGTGGGAGTGTGGTTTTCTCCTTGGTAGTTCTTTGATTAGGATATTGTTTTCTGCTTTTCTGTCTGGTGTTAATCCCTGTTTATCTGGATGTAGGCTGCTGGAGAGGATGTGTTATGGTCTTCTTGTTTCCTTCTTAGTTTTCTTCTTGTCTCTTTTGAACAGTGTGTAAATGTGCTTTATCTCTGGTTTATCTTATTCCACTGTGTGTCTGTTAATGGCTGATGTGTCTGAGTGCCAAGCTTCCAGGAATTCCCTCACATTTTTGGATTTAGTTTGGTCTAGGATGCTCACAGTTTCCCAGCTGAAACTATGGTTGAGTCTGTCTGTATGTTGTGAGATTAACAAATTCAATTTTAGTGTATTTGGCTAGATTGGGTGTGTTGTGTAGTACTGCTGCCATGGATTTTTTTGCTAGTTTTGGATCTGTGGACATAAAGAGTCCATAGATGTCCATGTGACATTGAATGAAACCATAATTTCATCTTCTATTTTTAGGTCTTTGATTTTCTGAATTTCTCTGCGTGGCACTCTTTTCAGCAAATCCTTTAAAATATGTTTGTTTTCGGCCTTGTAGAGAACATATCTTCAAAGGGGCGGCTTTCTTCAATGAAGAGTCATGTGAAACACTCCCTTGAAGCTGCTTCACCAGCAATGTGGCCATCTCTCTTGTAAGAGCAAAGTGAAAAAAAACTTATGCTTCCTGGCCCATTTCAGCTTTAGTGAACCCTTCAGAAGACAGATCACTTTCCCTCTTTGGCATGGCTTGCCCTGGGTTCTTGAAAACCAATACAGTGTTGTGGTTAAAGGGTTGATGTAGGAGCAGGAAGATCCAGGTTCAAATCTACCCTCAATCATGGCAGTTCACTGAGGGTCCATGGGCCAATTTCTCTCTCTCTTAACCCAAACTGGAGATAGTTATGGGGGAAAATAGGAGAAAGGAGCAATATGTACCCTGCCTTATGTTCCTGGGTGAAAGGCGGGATATAACTACAGTGACCATAATCCTTTATTATAAAGGGCAGTCCTTTATTTCAGAAAGCTGTCCCTTAGATTTATTTTATTTACTTATTTATTTTCTTGGATTTGCTCTTGAATTTTCCTTTGTAAGGCAAAGTTATAAACACAAACAATTATTATTTTTATCGTTATGAGCCTCCCTCAGATTTACCCCTTTTTCAGGTTTGTCCTTTATTTTTTCCAAGAAAATATGGTCACTATAGATATAACTCTAAAGAATAAATATGTTTTGATAAGCAGTATTGAGGAACATGCCTTCTATGGCATGTTCTTCCCAAGGCCCCAAAAGCCTTTTGTCCAGGCTTTGCAGAGGCCTCTTCTGGCTTTGGCACATGACAAGTAAAGTTTCTGAATCAAGATGCTTAATTGAAGTAAACTGTGCTAATTCTTCACTTCAGTGAAGAGAATTGTCTCTGCGGCACAAATCTTTTCCTTGAAGTGAATCTGAATCATCTATTCTAGGCCTGTGCCTTTAATCGTCCTGATAAAGGGGTAGGTGGGTTGAACTTTTTCATCCATGTTTTGAGACTTTTAGTTATTTTTATATTTTCTACTAATGTTTACAGAATTTGACAATAGCATCAAAATGCTGACACACATGTTGAAAAGTATAACACAAGTTCTGCTTCTTTCATACATGCATGTGATTTCACAATGCACCTACAAAAGGGGCAGAGCCTATGTTGTGACAGTGCAACACACATTTTGTCATTTGCTTTTCCTTGCCCCCATGCCTCTGCAGATGCTTCTTCTTCCTAAGGCTCCACCCTGTTTTAAATTATTGATTCTGAGCTTCTTATTATATTCCAAGAGAGCCAGTTTGGTGTAGTGGTCAAAGGTACTGGGCTAGAAATTGGAGACCATGAGTTCTAGTCCTGCCTTGGGCATCAAACCCAGCTGGACGACTTTGGGCCAGTCCCTCTTTCTCAGCCCTAGGAAGAAGGAACTGGCAAGCCACTTCTGGAAAATGTTGACAGAAAACTCTATTTGGTCGCCAGGAGTCAAGGCTGACTTGAAGGCACCAAGTCAGCCTTGACTCCTGGTGACCAAAAAGGCACCAAATAAAATAAATAAATAAATCCAATCTTTGATTGGATGGGTTTATTTTTTTTTTAATTAGGGGGAAAAAACATTGCATGTGTATAATTATGACTTAGTAGCCAAAGTTATATTAAATTAAATGACTTTAATAAGATGTCTCATGCAAAATCTTTGCCCTTAAATCTCTCCACTGCATGGAGATAAAATTCATTCCCACGGGTTCAGACACAAAAGAATTAAGAGAAAACCAGAATCTAATCTGTCCATCTAGGTAGTGGGTGGAGGCAATAGGAGCTCAGTAAAACCAAACAATAAAGAGCCAATCAGGGAAAAGGAGATTCCTGTCTCAGGTGAGGTTTTTAAAAAGAAGGGGCATCTATCTTGGTTGGCTTGAAGCCAGGTAAATAGCACTCAGTTGTTTGTGAACTAGGACTGGGAGCTCTAGGGAACATGTATCAATCAAGGAATTAGTGGAAGCTCGGTACAAATTAGAATTTTAAATTTCACCTTATTTTTGTTTTATGGAAAGTGATGCCAGTTTGTTGTGCCTTGGTTTTATTTTGTAATTCTTTGCTTTATTTTGTTGGAAATAAAGGGTACCTACTGGAATAAACCCTGATATTTCCTTTTATTTCCTTCTTTTTGTCTTTCAGCTTTCATTTAGTTCCTTAATCGTGATATACATAATGAAGACCTGCCCTTTTTACTGAAGCAGTCCTGTTATTCTGATGTGGAATTTAACCATGATCACATGACTAAGCTACCAAAAAGAAAACTCTAGTTGGTGCCCTACCCTGTTTGCACTTAAAGCTGTAGTTGATGGGCATGTATGCTTGAACCAGTCAATCATTGTTTGTCAAGCTGAAGAACCACATGCAGTTACTCTGGCTATCATACTACCAATGTGTAGAAGGAAGATGACATAAACAAGGCTATCCCTCCTGAACCTTTCAAATGCTCCCTGTCCTGTAGTGATAGGTCCAACATCCAGATCCAAGCACATACTCACCAAAAACGGACTCAAAAGATTCACTCAGGAAACATGAAATATTTAAAGCCAGGCAGTGATTAATTATGCAGTTTGGCATGCCAGACAGACTCCTCTAGCTGTCTGGTAATTGGGGGCATGAGCTGGATTCAAAGACCTGGAAATGTTCCATGTGCAGTCATAACTTGATGTTAATTAAAGCAACACTTGGGTCTCTGCTTTGAATATGGAATTCCGCATAGCAAAGAAAGCAAATTGAAAAACCAGATTTGCTTATGCTGGTAACTTTTTCTTTCTTTCTTTCTTTCTTTCTTTCTTTCTTTCTTTCTTTCTTTCTTTCTTTCTTTCTTTCTTTCTTTCTTTCTTTCTTTCTTTCTTTCTTTCTTTCTTTCTTTCTTTCTTTCTTTCTTTCTTTCTTTCTTTCTTTCTTTCTTTCTTTCTTTCTTTCTTTCTCTCCTTCCATCCCTCCACTCTTTCACTCTTTTTCTTCCCCCCTTCTGAGGTACATTAGACTAAGAGGGAGTGACTGGTCCAAAATCAACTCATCACCTGAGGGGTGGTCTTGAATCTGGATCTCACCAATCCTAGTCCAATATCTCAGCCACTACATCACACTAGTTTTATATGAGGAGATGCTTCCCATGACATGTATTTCCTACCTCTACTTACAGATTGTTTTGATGTTCTCTAGGTCTCTCAAGTTTTAAAAAGTTCCTTTGGCCTGCATCTGCAAGTTGATTTTTGTTCACAAAGAAGCTTTCTTCAGTCTTTATGAGTTCTATTTGTAATGAGGAATTGCAGGGTCTACAACCAGACCAGTGTGTCTTCTCTCAATTATCCACATCATCCACTACATAAAGTGAGTGACAGTGCAATAAGAGCTTTCTCAAGTCATAGATTCTCTCACCATGCTTTAGACACCTGGAAAATCATAGTACTATGCAACCCCCCCCCAAAAAAACCCATACTAATTTTCCTATCAGTGTTCAATCAATTTAATGAAAGGTAGAGTGTCTGCTAGAGTGTCTGATTTTCAAGAGAGGTCAAAAGAATTCTCAGTAGTTCCATATTTTGCTCTTATATCTCTGTATCAGTAATGAAAGTCAGTAATTTGTTGGCAAAGGTAGATCTTAGATTCCTGTAATGAGAAGAAAGGTTAGCATGTTCTCTCCAAGGCTTTATTCTTCAGGCCGAGGATGTTTTTATCCAGAAACCATATCAATCTCCATCATTCCACATTATCTTCACTCCACTCACTGTTTTCTTTCTGATTGTGGGGACAGAACTGCCATCTTCTCTCCTTGTATTCCTTGTTGTTAGAATCAGGCAATATTCTATTTAATCTCCTTTTGGTATTACATCTCTGCAAGCTTCTCATGTTGCAGTGTTTGTTGGGTATACTATGAATGTCCCTAGGATAGAAAATATTTTACAACATCCTTCTGGAATGAAGTTCCCCCTGAAATTCAAACAGCTCCCACCCTACTAGTATTTCGAAGGGCCTTAAAGACCTGGTTCTTTGTCCAGGCCTTTGGAGAGGATGATTAATGCCCCTTTCTTCCTTCTGTTCCCTTCTGGGTTTATTTTCTTTGCCATCAATGTTCTTTTGTGCTGTTTTGTGGTTTTTCTATGGTTCTCTGTTTTTAAATTTTTTAATAATTGTAAACCACCCAGTGTCATTGGGAGTCAGGCGGCATATACATTTAATAAATTATTATTGGTCGCACAGTTGTTTAGACTGGATTTGGATGATGATGAGGAAGATGAGGAGGATTATCATCCTCCCCAAGATTAATTGACAATTACTAGATAACTGTTATAAACATTTTAAAAATGATTCAGAAGATGTGGTTTGGCTGTCACGTGACCAGAGCATTTCTCTACTACTGCTCATTAAAGCAGCCTTGTTTTCAGGTTTTTGCAGGGGGGGGGATATAACAATTGTTTGAAAATTGACTCATTAAATTTAATAGAACTCTTAAAGCAGCACCAGCAGCACCCCCCCCCTTCAAGCTGTCACAGAAGTCAACCTGCGTTAATGTTTAGCAGAGGGATGCTGCGCTCATGCAAGATCCAAAGCATTTCTGAATAATTTTTGAAGAATAACAGCCCTACTGGATAATTAGTTCTCCACACTAAAACAGTCAGAATCATGCTACTCTGGTATTCTTTATTTATACCATTTCTAGGAATACATTCCCCCCACCCCCCATATATATCTTTGCTTGATCCTCAGACTGTCAAAAAGGTTAGCATGCGGGTAGGAAGAAAATGTTTTTTAAAAAAATCTACAGCTATACACACCAGCAATTAGGGAAGATTTCCCCTTGTACTGAAGAAATAATACTGAATAAGCAATTCATAAAGAGATCCCCATTCCAGTTTGCATCAATGCTATATTCAGAAAGGCCCACAGAAGCCAACTGGAACGTTGCCTATAGCAGAGCTCCAGGTCGGGGCTTTGAACAAGCATGCCTTTGTTGTGGGTAATTAAGCAATATTCTTAACACAGGAAAGCTCATTTGAATTCCCTTCCCTTCCTACAATAGATTCATTTACATCATCCTTGATGTTTCTATATGACCCTTGTGGGGGGTTCTGCCTTTTCTTTCTCGCTCCCTCTTTTGTGAACATATTTTTTGTCTACTAAAAAGTTCTGAATACTTGCAACTTTTATTAATTCATTATAAGCAGTAGAGCCTGCCTTAGAGGGAAAAGTTGTCCTTGGAGATGAAAACTCTTATGTGATACAAAAGGGAGGTGTTGTACTTTTCAGACAGAAATTCCTGGCTTGTTGGCTTGAAAATAAAAACCATTGCTTAGAAGGGGGGGGGGGATTCTTACTTCATTGTATTTATTATACAAAGAAATAGCTAGATTGGCAGAATTTTTCTTGCTCTTTATGACTACTAAACCAACATTACACTGTTCTCTTTTTTCCCCCTCCATTATCAGAACTTTCCGTGGAAGATAAACCACACTCACTATCTCAATATTGTGTTTCTGTTTCCATAAACAGAGCAAACTCTGGTAGTAGAATGGCCATATCCAAAGTAAGATGAGGCTTCTGCATCTTCAGTAGCTGGGCAGAAGAGGGAAGTCCAACTGATGTAGCTTGTCATGTACTGCACAATATTAAAGTGCAACGACCTTTCCTCTTCTGCCTCCCTGAAATAGAGAATATCTTCAAATAGGATGCTCAAATAATTTTCTGTAAAGGTGCAGGAAAGGAGATGAGTAAACCTCAATACAAACAAAGTTGATAGAATATGAGCTTCATTGATATCAGGATGAGGCTTTGTGAATTCCCCCGGTTTCAAATTGGTGTACATGACTACTTGAGAGAATATGGGGAGAACCACTGGTGATCTTCCCATCTACATTGGGCAACAGTATAATTTAGGAAGGCTCATACTGCATACAATTTCTCTACATGAAAATCAGTCTTTGTTGGCTAGTTTTTTGTACTTTGACAACAGCTGTTGTTTGGGATCAATGTTCCATCTCTGAATTCTGCAGTGTTGGTGGCTGAGTGTTGGTATAATAATAACAGAAATTGTAGCAAGAGATGAACTCCATCTGCTGGCAAAATTTTATTTACAAAGGAATGGAAAATAACCCAAGGATTAATAATACCTAGAGGCAGATATAAAACTCTGCCACTGACTGTTGAATTAACAAGGTAATATGTCTATTCACAAATTAAATTGCTAGCCTTAAGGTGTTATTTTGTTATTAGTTTTCCCTGATTTTTGTCTTATTCAGAGAGAGCAGATCATTTGTTGTTAAGAACAGTATTTTTAACAGCTAAAAATAAATGATGCTTAAACATCTGGTTAAACCTTTTTTCATCTTGTCCATGGAGATCAACGGAATTTTTCATCTCGATTGTTTCATTATTCCCAGCTTCTATTTGTGCTATAATTTTTCAAATATAAATCCTGTTTTTTTTCCCCCAAAGTAGAAGAAGCAATGAACATTCATTTATCTACAAAATAAAAGAAAGCTATATCTGTGTATAAGCCACATATGTATTTGGGTTTTGATTTAGACTTGTCCATCAATATTCTCAGGTACAATTACATATGCAGTTCAGGCTGGTCCTAACTTTAGGTAGATGGATATAGAGAGAGAACCAGTTTGGTCTAGTGGTGAAGGCCCCAGACTAGAAAGCAGGAGACAGTGAGTTCTAGTCCTGTCTCAGGCCTGAAAGCCAGCTGGGTGACCATGGGCCAGTCGCTCTCTCTCAGCCCAACTCACCTCACAGGGTTGTTGTGGGGAAAATTGGAGGAGAAAGCAGTATTAGTTATGTTCACTGTCTTGAGTTATTCGTAAAAGTAATAAAGGCAGGATTAAAAAAAATTCTAAAAAAAAATAAGCAGGTGCAGGATGTCACAAATGAGCATAATTTTATTTATTATATTTCTAGACCACCACAATCAGAAGACTCTCAGCAGTTTACAGAAATTGAAACATCCAGAATTCAGCAATAAAAACTAAAATTGGAAAGCCATAAAATCATTATAATTAGTTTGAACTTGAACCAACATCCTAGTAACAATTAACAATTCAATGTCACTGTATCAGTTCCTTAAAAGTGCTCCTAAATTGCTCCATTTTGACCAGCTTTCAGAAATCATGCGTCATGCTGCACTTCCTGTGGAAAATTATTCTGAAAATGTGGGCTGCAATGAAGAAGCATTTTGTGAAAGGCTGTGGGCAATTTGGGGATGGAATGGAAGGGAAACTAGACATAAACAATCAAGAGAAGCAGGTGAATCTGTTGAAAGCTTATCTTATAAACAGCAATTCAGCCCAGGTGGCCAGAAACCTGGGAAGAAACATTACAAATCATTCAGATAAATGAGTCTACCTTAATGAACTCATTATAAATGAGTTCTTATTTATAATTCTTCAGCTTCCAAAAGTCTGTATTTACCCCAACCTTGCAATTCTTACTCTTTCTCAGTTGTGTGGGGCTTGACACATTTTTTTCCTAGCCACAGACCCCTAGTAGTAGGGAACTATTCACAATTTTCCCTAGTTCATATAAGATGGATCA
Source organism: Python bivittatus (assembly GCF_059951505.1). Classification (NCBI taxonomy): domain Eukaryota; kingdom Metazoa; phylum Chordata; class Lepidosauria; order Squamata; family Pythonidae; genus Python; species Python bivittatus. Next base: position 12,261,789 of record NW_028277125.1, on the reverse strand, counting down.
GTTCTGGTTACAGGAGGCAATCTGGAAGGAACCTTGGGATACCTATGTCATGCTAAACCATAGTTCACACATGTTGATCCATGGTTTGTTGACTAAAATATAATTTGTGCGGTTCACACCATAGACTAAGCCATAAACTTTGGTTTATAAAACACAGTGGCTAAGTTCATATACCATATTGAGTTAAAAATCAAACAAAGCAGTCTATGGTTTAACACAATATATAAATCCTGTAGGCATGTTTGCAAACACATAGGCAACATTTGTGGGATTTTCTGCTTAGCCTGTCAAAATTGGTAAATCTTGGGTGCTATGCCTCTGTAGTGCTTTTCACTCCATTTCAGATAGTAAAGTCTCATGAGGCAATCTTGGTCCTTGTGATGGAAAGCAAAACATGATGGCTGCTATTTCATTCCCTATGAAAATATACATCTTAAAGTTTATAAACTCTGGAATAACTATATAAGTATCTTATATGGAAGATCCATGAGTTCAAAATATATGAGTGGAATCAATTTGAGTCTCTACAGCCTTCACCAAGGTCATAGTGACTGGGAAGTTTCTTGCCTTCTTCCTATAGTTCAAATCCAAGCCACTACTCACAGGTAGCTGAAGAAATGCTTGTGATGTAAGGGGTGTGTGTTAAGGTGTTGGGCAATGGCTTGGAAGACCCAAATTCAAGCCCACCTTTACCCACTGGAGCTTTAGACAGGGTCATTAATTTTCAGCCCAACTTAGATAATAGGGCTGCTCTTGCATGGAAAAACCGGATAAGGGATTGTTATGCATGGTGCCTTAAGTACCTGGAGAAAAAGCAGGATATAAATCTAACATATAAGGAGAAATAAAGAGAAGCCAAAATTAATGTGACTTGACTGGGGAAAGGCATCTGGTTGTGCTACTTTCTTCTTAGCAAAAACAACTGAACTGAAGAAGGAAGTGAAAATCAGGTTGACTTAATTACAAATATTCCTCAAAAGTGTACACCTCATTAGCCATTGAATATTTCCTAGCACAGTGTCCAAAATATCTTTATTTCTTTTTAAACATACTCATTAAGTTTGATGAAATTTTATTTTTTTAAAAAAAAAATCTTCAGTTTGGTGAAAAAGAATTTGTTTTTGAAACAAAATCAGAAGACAAGAAACCTTCGGGAAAGTTAATGAGTGTAGGGTTCTTGCATTTGATTATGAGATGGCTAAAAGATATTTGCTGAGTAGACTTCATTGCACAGTAATATTTATGATAGTGTGCAGCTTCCCCAACTTCTGTTGATGAAGTTGTAGCCCAGAGGAGACATTGTAGGAAACTCCCCCCAAGGTCTTTTCCAGCAAGAAGGCTTCATTGTGTTGGACAGCTATAAAATGATAAGATAAGATAAGATAAGATAAGATAAGATAAGATAAGATAAGATAAGATAGCTATATAATAGGACTGTCTCACCTCCATCACATCAACCCATCCCACTCGGTCAGGCAGAGAGGGCATGTTGTGGACCCTGTCAGCCAGAGAATGTTGGCTGGCAGGGCCTGGGAGGCAAGCCTTCTCTGCTGTTGCCCCCACCCACTGGAATATTCTCCCCCCAGAGGTACAGCAGGCCCCTACCCTCCTGGCTTTCCAGAAAGGAGTAAAGATGTGGATCTATCAGCTTGCATAGGACAATAAGAGTTTTAATCAATCCAGGGGATGACTGGCACCCTGATGACACTCCCTGAACTACTTGCCAATTACCACCAATTCTTGGAATTTATATTTATTTAAGACTACTTTTATATTGTGTTTTTAATTCATTTTATCTTCTCTGTAAACCACCCAAAGTCACTTTTTAACAAGATGGGGGTGATAAATTTGATAAATAAATAAACAAACAAACAAACAAACAAACAAATAAATAAATAAATAAATAATGCAGAACATAGTGCCTGTGTTTGCTTGACAATACTGAACACCAGCCAACTTCATTTTAGGCTAGTTTGTTGTGCAAACTCATCCCGTTTAGTATGTTTAAGGATCAGTGTGTCATATGAACACACATATAGAGAGAGAGCAACTTTAGGGATTTCATGAGGATATAAGAAGTTCAAAAATTCCCCCCAAAGAAGTTCTAAAACACTTTACAAATGAGGTAGAAAGGGTGGTTCCTCTTTCATGGGGAAGAAAGATTGGAGGACATTCATACCAAGACTTGTCAAAGCTGAAGCAAATTCAAAGGTTTTTTCTCAGGTACAAATTAAAGGAACCTCATCCTCTTCCAAAATTTTTAATATCCCCACTTCCTCATAATTTACCTCCCAAGATGTGAATGTCAGTCTTCTTTTCCACATGATATATTAAACTGCATCTCGTTTTTACTAGACGGACAGAAACTTTATTTCAGTCATTGACCAATAAAAATACATTCATTAAAACAAAGCAAAGTTAACCCCTAATCTTAATGACTACTGGCAGCTGTTTGTGGGTGAAGGTTACACATAATGTAGCAAAATTTTGCTACATTTAGAGAAATAGGTTTACCTGGTTATCTGACAAATAATGCAAATAAGAATTATTGGAATACCCCAGAAATTTAGATAAAAAAGGGGTAATCAGCTAGTGGCGAATGTCCCTGTAGAACCAGCAGTACAAAAGAATATGGCCTGTGATTTCTGTAGCCCCTGTGTCACAGGAACAGTGTCGAGCTTCATAAGGGACTTTCTTATATTTCCCTTCCAAAACAGCAGTGGGGAGATCATTAAATCGAGCTAAAGATAAAGCTGTCCTGAATCTGGGAACTGTAATGTGATATAAATATGAAGCTGGTATAGGAGCTAAAATCTGGTTATTTACAAATATGTTGTGAGAGAAAGCAGCAATTTCTATTTAGCCTTCTCTGTCTAAGATCCTTTGGCTTAATATTGATCTAGCTATTGATCTAAAGTTAAGATGGCATCATTGGAAAAGCCATAGTGACTCAGTTTCTTTTGGATAGCTGTTTCCCAAGATAAGTTGAAGTCATCAGCCAATATTAGATGGGTCAGTCCACCAGGATTGTGGTGTAGTTTTAGCCAGTAGGTACAGATATTTATCTAGAGATTGGATTCAAGTTTACTGACTCCTGCTTCCCATCGAAGTTTGGGGCATAGCAGGTAACCTGAAATATTTTTCTTAAATTTTTTGTTTAAATTCTTTCTAAGGTAATCATGCTGTTATATGGTCCTAACTGAGCCTCATATAGCAGTTTGCTTGGGCTTAGCTGCAAACAGCTTAATTGCAGCAGGGATAAACTGTGCTCCTCTGGCAAAATAATATGTTTGAATAGCTGAAGCAGATCTCTGTGCATTACATAATCCAGGTGGGCATTTCTGCTTCCTGAAGCTTGAAAAAACTATCCTTAAATATTTAAAGATCTTAACCTGCCCACCTTCCAGCTTCTCTGTTTTGGGCATTTGGAGAAAGTGAGAATCTTGGTCTTTGGAATAATTTATTATTAATTCCTCCTCAATACAATAATGCACAAGTGATCTCAAGGCTCTTTTAAGGCCAACGGAAGTCAATGACTGAATAACTACATCATCGGCATACAGTAGTAAATTGTTATGTCTATGGGCTAATTTGGGAGACCTCGTTTTTACTAATAAGTAAGTCTGGCCAGTTTGAACTGCCTGAAAATGTGATCTCTATCTTCTGTGAACCCTAAAGTCATACAGCAGACTAGGAGAGCTATGTCTTCTTGCAGGAGATTTTAAGTTTCACTTTTGATTAGTTAAAAATGTTATTTATATATTTTATATTGTTATTTTCTTTACAAGGTGTCCATGACCATATTCAAAATTATGTGATAAAATCTGCCATCTGAAATTGTTGCTGATCTGGTTTAACCTTTTCCCAAAGATAATTATAAGGCTGAGATATCACACTAGACATATTTTATTTGATTCTGGCTCAGTGCAAACACTATTACTGTGGCTTAGTCAACAAAGCATGATTAAAATGAACCATGGCTTAGTATGATGGGTGAACCGGTCATTGTATATGACTAATCAAATGTAATCTAGTAATATTTATAGTTCATGCTAAGATTTAAATCCAGAGTTTCACCAAATCCAAAACACTAGCCAGAACTATAACCTATTAAAAGTTTTTTGCAACATTCTTTAGATTACAGCAATGCATCAATAAAGCTTTTCAGCTCAAAATAGCAGTGCTTCCAGGTGAAAAATAGTTCTGATCACATTATTTAATTAAACTAATAAACCATAAAATTGGAATGACCCATAGAGTAGGAAAGTGGGAGAGGTTGTAGAATTGCAGTTGGAATCAGGCAGTTGCAGAATTGCAAATATCTGTTCTATGGTAGTCATCATAAGTTGGGTAAAGTAACAATACCTAATTTTTAAATGAAATTAATTCATAAATAAAACTTCCTGGAATCATAGCAGGTGACACTACTTGGTTGAACTTGGCTGTCTCAAAAAAGCTAAGCAGGTCTGTACTTGGATAGCAGACACCAGGAAATCCTAAGGATTTGATGGGGAAGTTGAAAAAAAATATCCTGGAATAAGACAACAGCAAACCATTTCCATATAATTGGCAGGGAATTCCAATATGAGCATTTCTATATACTCAAAAGTAGTTGAGCCTGATTCAAAGGAATTTATACCTTGTAGAATGCTGATATTGAAGTTGACTGCACAAATCCAAGAAGATGTTTTCGGATATATAATAATAGATGAAGAAAATGTTCTTTGGTTAAAAAAAGTACAATATATTTTATTTAAATAACTCTTCTTTCATTCATAAATTTCTGACCAAAAAAGAAATCAGGCTGTGAAGAAAGAGCCTACCAAGTTTCCTGTACATGTAAATCTTATTTTACCAGTCTGGGACTAAATTCTAGAACTATGCAGACCTTCAAAAGGACATTTCACTTCAATGAAGTTTTGAGCAAAGTGCTTCTTTAAAGTGACTTGTCAAATCTCCAGGGTCTTCTGCTTCTAACCAGAGAAACAGAGTAATCACAGCTCCTTGCTTGGCCTCAGAAAAGTAGCTTCTGTGCATGTGCAGAAGCCACAGCTGTGAAAGCAAAGCTGCCTGAGGAGGCAGATTCACCTTGCCTCTTGAGATGCTTTGCATGATGCGTTTTTGAGCTGAAGCACATTGTTGATATGGATTAACCATAGTCTACATAGCCCTATTTCTTTCAATTCAAGATGAGTCATGTTTGTTTGAAAACTAGCATCCTTATGGAAACAAACTACTTTTAAATAATAGTTTCCATTGGCTAAACATTAATCCTCTCTAGGTCCTGCTTTATCCTCTTAGCATATTTGCTCTGCTTGCCATTTTTCTCACTGTCCTCCGTGCGTGAAGGGATACTCTTAGGATAGGGGGATCTTTTATATCCATGTAGATTCTCAATGCAATTTATAATCCTGAAATTAAGGGATTGCCGTTATACAGGCAGTGAGATGCAGAAGCTGTTTTCTAAATCAGGAAAACACACCCAAAATAAAAACTGATGCAATACATTTTCTCCCTAGTGCTTTATTATCATCAACCTTTGGTTAATATTGCAAACAATGAGTGGAAAAAAGAAACAGGAAATTAGGTGACGGAACTAAAATCTTCAGTCAACTGTGCATATACTCCAATGAATGACAATATTTCTCCTCACAAAATTGGAATTTAGAGGTGTGGATTGCAGGGCAGAGTCCTAACCAGAGCAATAATGAAACTATAATGGGAACATCTACTCAGATTAGGTATACTGTATGGTCTTATTGTAATATTAATGAGTTTTACAAGTTTCGAAGATGTGGGGATTTTAGGTGGCTTTATTACAAAATGGCTTTATTGAAACCACTATTTTGGGATTGTTGTCAATTGAAAGTGAAGTATAAGATGATGATGATGATGATGATGATGTTGGAAAAGTAGAATCTAAATAAACAAGCTGTCAATTTATGTTTAAAGCTGATTATTAATCCATTCCAAAATCCATCCCCAAATCCTATAAAGTCAGTAACAAGGTTGAGAAATGAAAGCCTTTATCACTACAATTGCATTTTGCAACCATGTTTAGAAATTTGTTATGGCCTTAAAGGGGGGAAAATCAATTTATCCATATGTATTTTAGAGAGCTTTATAAGCTGTCTTTCAACTTGTTCCTGGAGTGCCTTTTTTTTAATGTCCCTTCATGAATTAATAATTCTATTCATTTTACCTACCCATGGAAGGTGCATCTTTTCACAGTGCAATATTCAAATATGAGACTAGGGAATGGCAATCTGTAGAAACCAACTTCTGATATCAGTAACAGTTGGGAAGACCTGAGACTTATATTCCATGTGAGTTCATTCTTGAAAAAACAGGAACCATAACTCAAAATCCATCCACTCTTCAATGGATAATTAATATTGCTTTCCATTGTCAGTCAAATCCCTTGGGACAGCTTTCCAGGAGAACCCCCTGTGAGGATTCCCCACTTCCTTAGGAGCAATATCTCCCAGAGGGAGTCCAGGTAAGATGACGTAAGCATTCCCATCCTTGCTTTGGCTAAAGTTTTAAACAAGGGTTCAGCAGTTTTTGAGCCCCCAAGAGCCAGATTTGGGCATGACCCTCCAGCAGCTGAACTATGAAGAGTGAAAGAGCAGGAGAAAGAAGTCAGGGAGAGGGAAAAGGAAACCCTAAAATGGGTTAAATGTAATTATGTATAATGAAAATTTCATTAAATGAAATACAGTTAATATTATTACTCTGCGTGTAATTATAATTTTAGTTTCCTCCTGAAAGATGGCATGTATGTGATAGCAACCAATCAGAGGAGGATGCATCTGTCATGACATGCATGAAAAAAATAGAATATTGTGCCAGGACATGCTTGGAAATAATGAATATAATTTGAAAACTTATATAAAACATTTTTGAATGTATACCACTTAAAATCCAATGAGCACATCAGCAGAATTACGACAATCTAATAAATGCATCTATACTCACAAAACGGAATAGGAGACCAAGACTACAGCCAGTAGTATATAATTATGAAAATGCTAGTCTAACTACAAATTCTTATCCAATCTCAGCCATGGAAACCTACTGGGTGACTTTGGGCCAGTTGTCCTTTCTCAGCCCAACCTGCCTAACAGGGTAGGAAAAAAAAATGGAGGGAAGAAGGAAAAAATTGAGGAGGGAAAAATATTGGAGGGAGGATCACTCTGTACTCCATCCTGACTTTTTGTAGGAAAAGTGGGATATACATCTAACATATACCTAACATTACTATTTGTTACATCTCCTTTTTCCTTAAAATTTGAATGAGTCCTTTCGAAATGCAGTTAGTTGCAAATTCTGGGAAGGGAAAGCAATCATGCACCCACCAACACACACTTTTAACACAAAGAAAGAATCAAGGGTAGACGTTTAAAAGAATTCTTTATATCAAGGACCAACAGCAATTCCGTACTTTTGGGAGCAGTGCTGTGAGATCCTGTCTCTTCCATCAGCACAGCCGTATAGGCATAAAAACAGTAAAATAAACAAACCCTGATGGAGCTAATTCATGCCTGACAAGATGTACCTTGGACTGGTTTGCAAATACAGGAAGGCAGTGAGAAAATTAGTCTTGACAACAGATGAAACCTATTACAGATCTTTTCCCTCCAGCTCTCTTGGCTGATACTGAGTGCCGAATGAATACCTGTTCAGAGAAGAAACTGTAAAGCAGCTAAGTCTTCTGGGGTTCATATTTCACAGCTAGGCGGGTTGAAGGGTAGGAAAAGCAGGCTGTGTTCCACAGGTTGTGTTTCTTCTACTGTCATCTGGAGGTGCTGAGAGCTTTTGCACTATTTTGCAAAAGTAACAAATGCCGATTCAACATGTACAGAGATGGACTGTACTTATTCCCAATCAGAGATTATTCAGAGTGACGAACATCAGTTCATTCTGTTTTATACAAGATAAAATGAGTACAGTCACATAATGTAACCTTTATGTTTTAAAAGATTACATTGAAGTCAGTGCAAGTTCTCTTAGCTGTCATTTTACTTCCACTATGCTCAGACATCAGCTATTTACTTTGGAAATAATGTTAAAATATGGTCTAATACAATAATTCATTCTCCCCCGCCCCTGTCCCTATGACCCTGGCAATGGAGAATGGTTTGCAACATAGCTATTGAAGTGATTCATTTTATTGCCAAAGTCAACAGCTATAATTTAGAAATTTAGGTATATACACGTACAGAAGGGTTTTCATGTCATTCTATTCTCTGCCTTTTGAAAGAATGCTGATAGCTTGTAATATGACTTTTAATAAGGATAGTAATATATCCCAGGAGAGTTATGGAAAAATAAAAATAATGTCTAGATGGGCATATTATAAGCTCTTTTTTTTTCAACAATGCAGAAGTGGGTTGTCTTTGACTGCTTCCAAGATATTTATTAAACCTCCCAAACTATCCTATAGCCTTTATTGTGACCTTACAATAAAGATAGAGCTGGTATCCTGGGCGTGTTTCTTGTCTGGACTACCTCACAAGGCTGATACTATGAGAAGCTAGGAAACTTCATCATAATTCCTATTCTCTTAGTAAAATGGAATGGTAGACTCTAACTTATATTTGGACTATTTTGTTCCTATTGTCTTCATGAGTATTTAGGATGAATTTGATTCAGACCAGCCAAGGGGTGGAAAAATTTCAAGTAGGCTAGAAAAACTCAGAAGGAAGTTCTGAAACATTGGTTTTGAAACCACCTCGAAGGTCTGTGAGACTGAATGGCTAGACAAAAGGAAATGTTTGATTGGCACTTGCCTGTCAGAGATGTAAAGAATTTTGAAACCACCAAAGAGACTGACATTTGGGACAAGGCCACATTGAGAGGTCAGCTTTTCAAGAAGTGTAGGTTTCGCGATTCACATGGAGATCTGGCATTTATTTTGTGTTTGGTGCATATTTTGGGAACTCTACAGCATCATTCATCATTGTCAGAAGGAGAGGATGTGATGGGGAAATTCAAATAGGAAAGACAAAAATATAAAAACTCAACCATCCACAGTGACTTATATATGCAATAAGAATATAGGTAGTCCCCAGTTTAAAAACAACTTCTGTTCCCAAGGTCTGTCCTTAAGTCAAATTTGTATGTAAACCAGAACAGTGTAATTGTATAATACTGTATAAGTAGTATTGTGTAATTAACTTGAACCATTGTATATTTAACTCAATTTAAATTTTGTTTTGTTTTATTTTGTTTTATATTCATTCATTCATTCATTCATTCATTCATTCATTCATTCATTCATTCATTTATATATCACATTAATATAGTTGCCCATCTCACACAAAGCAACTCTGGGCAGCATGCAACAATTGAATAAACTAACAAATGGATAAAAACAATCATTATAAAAAAGTGATTATTAACAAGTTTTAAAATTTTAAATTTTAAACTATACAAACCCCAGGGAAAGAGCAAAATATCACTTACAGTGGAGCCATTTAAGACTGTCTCTGGTTCCCAAAGACTCCCAGGCCTGATGATACAACCAGGTCTTGAGGGACTTCCTAAACAACAGCAGGGAAGGGGTGAGCCTAACTTCAGCGGGGAGAACGTTCCACAGGGATGGAGCCCGGGCAGAGAAGGCCCACCTCCTGGGACCCACCAAATGCAAGTCCCTGGTCAATGGAACACATAGCATACCTCCCCTGCTAAATCTAATGGGATGGGCTGATGTGATCGGGGAGAGGTGGTCCCTCAGATCACCCAGCCCCATACCATGAAGGGCTTTAAAGGTCAAAACCAGCACCTTGAATTGGACCCAGAAGCAAACTGGCAGTCATTGTAGCTTGTGAAGCAGAGATATAATATATGCACTCCTAGGAGCACATGTAAATTGCCTGTGCTGCTGCATTCTGCACCAGTTGAAGCTTCTGGATAGTCTTCAAGGGCAGCCCCATGTAAAGCGCAATACAGTAGTCCAATCTGGAGGATTTTTGCTACAAGAAGCTCCATTCTTAACTATGGGTCATCTGTACCCTGCGTGTTCTTATCCTGGGGACTCCCTGTATTGGCTTTTACTCCAGTGTTATTATTTGAAGGCTGTGGTTTTTTAAAGTTATTTTTATAGAATATTTTTTTAAAGCATTGGTGTATACAGGATTGATATTGAAGCTCAAGCTCAGATACTTTGGTCATCTAATGCGAAGAGAGGACTCTTTGGAAAAGACCCTGATGCTGGGAAAGATGGAAGGCAAAAGGAGAAGGGGACAGCAGAGGATGAGATGGTTAGATAGCATCACTGAAGCAATGAGCATGAAACTGAGCAAACTCAGGGAGGCAGTGAAGGACAGGAAGGCCTGGCGCAATATGGTTCATGGGGTCACGAAGAGTCGGATATGACTTAACGACTGAACAACAACAACAACATACAGGACAAAACACTCTGTGTGTTGCAGAGAATTCCAGCACTTATACTGGAGAGGACACTCATTTCATTTAGGTCATGGGCCAAGTATGTGACTTGCAAGGAAGGCTTATTGGTGACTGTTTTGTTGGTTGAACATCAACAGTTCAATCAGGTGCTAAGCAGAAGTATAACAATTTGTTTTTTCAGTGCAGGTGCTTAGGACTGTCTGAAGGTTTAGTTTGAAAACCATCTGTCTTACTGAATTGATTCAATGCAGCAGATTGAATCAGCAGCTCTCCAATCAATCTGAATATTTGATGGACCACACATATACTTTGTTATCAGATCAAACTGACTCTTTAAACCAAAAAATGAGTTTAAACCTTTAAGCCAAATTGGAATCCAGTTGCAGATTCAAATCCAGTTGAACATTCGGATAAAATCTTGGGTAATTTGCCCTGCCCTAATGGTTAGAGATATGTATATATCTAATCTTATGTGTGCAGCAGGGAATTGTCAAAGTGAATCAAGATGCTGGGTTAATCCAATATGCTGGATTAAAAAGATCATGCCACTTATTCACCGTGCCTGAATACAAAGAAAATGATCAGTAATTTTATCCATGATTGAAGGTCCTCTCTTTAAGGCACTTCTGAAAAGTTTCCAGTGAATTATAAAGGCTCTTGGAACACAATTAAAAATCAATGAAGATGAAAACATTTGCAGTTTAGATAGCAAAATTACCTAATTGCTGACCTCTAATTTATGACATTCAGAAGTTTCTGCAGAGGTATGTCAATAAAGGAAAGAGAATGGCCAGAATGTTTTTTGTGTGACCCGCATAAAAAATTGTGAAATTTTGATCACACCATTATGGCTGCCATTCTGACTTTTTTTTTTTAACCATGCCCCTTATTAGACTAATATATTTCTGTGAAACTGTCAACCCCCATCAGATAGGACAAATGAGTTACCTTTGTTGAATTTGGAACCTGAGGCTGAATGCTCATATTGTTTCTCCATATTGTGGTAAAAGTATAATAACAAAACAGCTTACTGTTTGGTGTCATTTCTTAGCTTCATCTGCCAAGGGCTGGTTCCCTTTGCATAATGGTAGGCCCACTCCTGCATTTACACAAGATGGGTCAAAACCACATGCCTTTCTAGATATGTCTAACTCTTCCTTTAGGTTCAATTATACCTCTACATTATGAATGTGCAAACTGTGACCTGACAACATTTTATGGGCCCAGTAGACATTTTTCAGTGGCAAAAATGCCAATTTTCACAGCATTATCCCACCCCCTTTGCTTTCTTAATAGGAGATTTTTAAAAAATGACCCCAATTATTGCAGAAATGTTTACCATCCCAACTCTAAATAAATCTCTTCGGTAAACAAATTCTAGGCTGTGTTTGTAGGAGTCTGTATTTCCTTCCTGAGTCTTTGCTGGGCTGTTCATGTAGAACCAAGAGAAAAATTATGTTCTCCTGACCAGGTAAAGGTAGAAAATAAAAATATTGGCATTTATACCCAGTCTTTCTAAAGTGAACATTGGACTGAAAAATCAGTGCAATCTTTGGGGAACTTATTTTGAAAAAGAGTCAGAGGAAAAATTAATAGGGAGAGTTTTCTTACCAAGAGCTGGATCCTGTCATTTTTAAAGTGCAGAATTTTTGAGAATATATTATCATGAGCATTGTGATGATGAAATGTCAGGTAAAAAACAGCAAACAAGCAAAGAAAGGCTGCTGTTCTTAGGACCCTTAAGGAGGACACTGACTGGAGCAGTAACAGTGTTGGGGGAGGGGGGAGAGAAATATGGTTGAAAAATGTTGGAAAAAATGATTGAAAAATGTTGAAAATGTTGAACCAGGTTGGTTCTCCTTTACACCACCAAATTTTGGTAAGTGATTTTCAGCGGATGATTTTTGGTGCAGCCCTATTTTTCCAATTTGGAAGCATGAGTATCTTCATGCTATCGACCAGAGTCTTGAGCTAACATTTCATGTCCTTCTGCATGATGGTATTGCATGTTCCTGACACAAAACAATGGGTACCATAGTCCTTGGTGATTTGATAGCATGTTCCTTCTCAGTTCCTTAACTTTCCAAAAGAAAGATTTGAGCATTAGGAATAACTTAATGGTTTGACTGTGAAACTGATTACCCAGAGCAGTGGTGGCTCCTTTTGACACTAGAGATATTCAAGGAGATGCTAAAGACCCATCTCTCAGGGATGCTGAGAAGAAAGTTGGACTCATGCTTTTTTCCTCTTCTGTGACGTTAGATAAAAAGATTTATTTCTTTTTTTATTTATTTATTTAATATAGCTGCCCATCTCACAAATGTGACTCTGGGTGGCGTACAATAAAAACAGAACAATTAAAAGTAAAACTTTAAAAAAAACTACTAAACAATTAAAATACAAATATAACTAAAACCATGGGAGAGTACCTTCAAGATCATACAATATAGCCATTTCATGGGCTTTTCACTTCCATGGGATCCCCAAGCCTGCTGACACACCCATGTTTGAAGGGATTTCTGGAAAATCAGTTTGGTATCAATTTGGTAGCAAATTTGAAAAGACCTGTGGCAGTTGTATCCAAAGTTTTGTGCAAGCTCAGGAAACTAACAAATCTCTCTCTCTCTTTTTTTAAATGTATTTGTTAACCTTTTTATTTTAAAAAAAAAGCCTTAGTTGTCTGGAAGCCATTTAAAGTTGCAGGTAGCTATTTCTGAAAAGTAGTTTAAAACGATAGCTACGCATAAATTAGCTGCAAAGTTCAAGAATGATTAAATATGCTATTAACTAGTTCATTATACTCTATTTGTGAGTTATCAAAGTGCTAGTTTATAGAACATGCCATTTGGCAAATACTATATTTTACTGACAGAACAGAATGCATGGGCTGCAATAGTAATCTTGGTTACACTGAATCTTTACACAGTTCCTATCCATGCCTACTCAAAATGAAGTTCCCTCAATTTACAGGTAAATTGTGGTTGAAATCTTTCTTCTTACTAGGTTGGCTTTAGGGATTAGAGTGGGGAGCATAGTCCTACAGTGGTTCCACTCAATGTTGTTAGTGGGAGAGAAATCTAGCCTGAGTCCTTGCAGGTTTCCCCAGGATTCAACACTTTTCCTGCTCCAGATTAACGTCTAATGAAACTGCTAATGGCATGGGGTTCAACATTGTCAATAAGCTGATGATACCCAACTACATATCTCAACACCAAATGTTGTTGTGCCTGTTCCTGAGTTGGGGGCCCCTTCTTATTGTCACTCATACTTTAGTCACCTCTTCTTTAGATTACTGCAATGTGATATACATGGGACTGCCTGTGAAGACCTTTCAGAAGCTACAACTGGACCAGCATGTGGCAGGGTGAAAGGCTATGGGTGCACCTTGGCCTAATTTGCAAGCTGTGCTGGTTGCCATTTGGCTTCTCTATCCAATTTAAGATGCTGATGTCAACTATAAAGCCCTTCATGGCTTAGGGCCTAGATATTTGCCAGGCAATTATCTCTGCCTGACTTATAAATCTTAAATGTTTGCCATGCCCCAGATCCAATCAATTTTTTTTTTTTAAAAAATGTAATTTTATGGGATCCATGAGCAGCATTGTCTTCTGAGGTCTTTATGGTGCTGACACTGCTGCCCTTTAGAAAGGTCTTAAAAACTACTGAACTGGGGCAACTTGTTAACCCTTTGGAGTGTTTGTGATTTCAGTTTTTATCTTCCCTGGTACAGCTATTAGTTTACCATTTTGTAATTGCTTTATCAGTTTATGTTTTTAACCTTCTTTGTAAGCTGCCATGGTCACTAGCCAATTGAGTGGCCCTATTGATTGATTGATTGATTGATTGATTGATTGAATGAATGAATGAATGAATGAATGAATGAATGAATGAAATACATACATGCATACATACATACATACATATATAAATACCTAATGGGGATCTCAATTTTAAGGTATTGTCTGGTTTATTAATAACAAGTAAGCAGAAGCAAGAATGGGAGTCTCAAGTCTCTCCACCAGTAGTTATATTCAAGAGATTCTCAGCCTTATAACCAGAGATGTCTGTAATTCACATCATTTGTATGGTGATCTCAGGCCTCACATGGCATCCCTTCTGTCAGCCCTTTAAGGGAGATCATGAAGTGTGAGTGGCACTCTCAGTCTCTTCGTAGCATTCTCCTGCCATTTTTGACTAAACCTACTTTTTTTCTGTACCTGGTGTTTCCCTAATGGCCTCTGGATTCCTTCTCCAAGGTAATCTCCCTGGCTGCCTATGACTTGCCACCTATTGTTCCTCAATCCCAGGATGTCCATTGCTTACAAATCACTTGGTAGAATCTTCCATGTTATACAGATAGTCTTTGACTTATGACCATTTGTTTAGTAACCATTTGAAGTTATGATGGCGCTGAAAAAAGTGACTTGTGACTGGTCCTCATGCTTATGACTGTCACAGCATCCCCAAGGTCACATGATCAAAATTCGGGTGCTTGGCAACCAGCATGTATTTATGATGGTTGCAGCATCCCGGGGTCACATGATTGCCATTTGCAACCTTCCCAACTGGTTTCTGACATAGAAAATCAGTGGGGAACTGCATGATTCACTTAATGACCATGGTAATTCACTTAATAACCACTGTAAAAAATGTCAATCAGGTGCAGTCACATGATGCCTTACTTAATGACCGCACTGCTTAACAATGAATTTTCTAGTCTCTCTTGTGGTTGTAAGTCAAGGACTACCTATATCATTGTATTTCTGTTGATCATCTACTGAACTATTGCCGTGGCAATTCTATTTAAATTATATACTTCTTTGCATATTTTTAAGTTTGTATTTATACATATTAAATATAATGTATTCACTGTATACAAAACAATGGCCACTCCCCTCTCTTTTTTTAAATTTTTTTGCTTTTTTTCTTCCTCTTTTTAGGCAATGTATAAAAATCACCACACTTCTACTCTTTAATTGTTTCTTTGCTTCTGCCTTGTATCATCTTTACACTAAACCAGAACTCATTGTCCTGAGTCAACTCCCCCATCTATTCTCTGTGTCCTCATTTTTGGACCAGATCTTGCCAACATTCTTAATTGCGATGGATTTCTTCCTCCATACAGAGTCAGCTTGGCAGTTTCATTGCTTGGGAGAGCTATCCCTCCTGAAATAAGTAGAACTATGGAAATAAATATGGGAGAGACAGGAAAACTTTTCTGGCACAAACTGCTGTGATCAGTGTGGAATATGTATCTTTTTTTTAGCAGCTCTTCGCATCTCTTTTTAGAGAAGATCTCCTTTTGTTTATAAACCTTGTCCTTACATTTCCTGTTATGAGTCAAAAGGCTATTGATTGTTTCATACCTTGGCTTTTTATTCTCAGAGCTTGGAGGGACAGGAAAAACATCTGTAAACATAATATGAAAATACAGCAAAGCAGTACCTTCACTCTATGCTATTCAGAATACAGTGGCCATTAAAACTAATATCTAATTCCTAGAACCCATCTGTTCACCAGAGAGCTGGTAGAGGAATTCTCTGCCTTAAGGAATGTTCAAAAGTAATAAAAGAGGCCCAGATCAATGTTCTGGACTGTCTGCAATATAGAAATAGAACTTCCTTGTAAATCTGTCGTCCCCAGAATATCACTTGTGTGGATATTCCTAGTTTCCCTGTCCTTTGTCCCTATTTGTTTTCAAAAGTATCCCTGTAAGCACCAAGTAAAACTTGTGATTTCTTTGTGTAAACAGAATAAGCCATTGAAGGAAGGCTACATTTAGCTTTGTTAAATAATGGGTTTGCTTTCTTTTTCCAAAGGCATAATTGAGTCTGCCTTTTTTGAGTAGCTCTGTTTTCCCTTTAATGCCTAGCAACCACTACTACCTTCTGGCCTGTAAGATCAAACATTCACATTCTACTCTGACCCATTCTTTTCTTAGATAAAGCAGTTCAGGTGATTGCACATTAGAATACATTTAATACTATTAGGGCATCCTTATTTTTTTTTTCTTTGATGTTCTGAACATCTGCATGTTGCTGTCACTTCTTTGAACATTTATGGTTACTGCGGTGTTATCTAATCACGCTTTGCCTCACCATTCTAATTTTGAGAGCACATCTGAAGTTCTGGCAGAACCTTTCTATTGTTGCCTTCAAGTTTTATTTTTGTCTTTCATAAATAAAGAAGCAAGCAACCAAGCTTTGGGGTGAAAATGGGAGATTTTAATAAAATACTCTCACTTCTCCTTAAAACACAATCCAAAACCTGAATTGTTTCATATATATGAGATGGGTAGTTCTCTCATTTTTCCCTAGCATTCCCACAGGGAACTTCATAACTCTTAGCTTGGCCACACTGAGACAAACTCTGAACTTAAGAGCAGTCTGGATGATAATTAAGAGGCTACCTCAATGGTTTCTATCAAATTTGAAAGAGGTACCCAATGGAATATCGCAAGGATCATTGTTGAGTCATCTATGTTTCCACATTTTTCATGAACCATTTGATGAAAAAGTAGAAGCCATCCATGTCATATGTGCAGATATACAAAAATGTGTAGGGTGGCTGATACCAGGGGATGTGCTGAAGGAAAGATATTTCTTGAAGAAAGCCTCATCATCAGGGAATAAGTATTTCCAGACTTAGTGCCTACAATATTAAAAGCCTTGAGAACCAAAGATGGGGAGGAGGAGAGAAATCATAAGCTGATGCTAGAAAGTGAGGAGTGGAAGAAACTCTAAGGGTGTACTATTCAGGCCCCTTAAAGTCCCCCTACCCTTCAGAGAGGGCTGGTCTGGAAATGGTTCCCTTCCCTGATGGAAAATTGACCCAGTTAAACAGGCAGAAATGCCAGTGGGGCATCAAAGGAGCTATCTGCTGCCATGGAGGAAGACTGCTCAAAGTTCCTCAGTTGAGGATGGCAGTGGCATTCCCAAACTGCCTAGAAGAGGAGAGGAAAGACCAAAGGACCCAGCTTTCCATTGCCAAAATGACTTATCGCTTTAGTTGGATGTTATCATTTATTTTAATAATTTGATAGATGGAAATTCAAAGGAGACTGCACTTGTTTTAAAAGCTCTGGCTCTGAAGGATTAAAGGAGCAGTTGTGGATAAACAAATCAACCTTCCTATTCCTTTGGTGTCTCCAGTATTTGCCTTCTGACATTTGCCACTGCTTGTCTTGCTCCCCACCTACCTGATAGCTACATTTTAGAGGAGGGAGGAGATCTCCTCCAGGATCTGAGATTTGTTAGGGTGCAATGTCCATGGTGATGGCTCACAGAGGTCTCTTGGGTGCAGAGCAACAGTAGCAAGTTGCATCAGGGCTAGGATGACCAGAACCAGGCTGCATAACTCGAGGCTACCACTAGATGTCAGCAAAGAAGGCTTTCTGTATCTCCTTGGACATCCTAGCATTGCAGCTATGCTATGCTTAGGCCTAGAGTTTTTGACTTGCTGACTATTTTTAGCCCATTTTTGCTTTATTTCACTCATTTTGTGCTTCTCTGTTTTATTGTTTATACTTAGCTAAATTTTAGTCTTTATAGTTTTAATATCAATAGTAAGAGCAATACTTACAGTTTAATCTTAATGTTACAAAGTTTTATAATTCTATGTTAGTAATCCCTATAATATTGGTTCCCTCAAATGCCTAAGGGTGTCTGTGGGCATACACAGGTCCTAGAACAGACCAGGTTGTTTTTTTTAAACACTGAAGGTTCAGCTAGGACCCTTGGCCCCTATAAATGCCCTGCTGGTATTAATGCAACAGGAGCATAACCTACAAAGCAACAACAACAGCAACAACAAAATGAAATACTGGTTGCAGAAATGAACTAAGCCTAACAGAATGAAATTTAATGTGAACAAATGCAAAGTTCTTCACTTAGAAAACAAAAATCAAATGGGAGATACCTGGCTTAGTAATAGTCCTTGCGAAAAATATCCTAGAGTAGTAGTTGAATAAGTACCAGCAGTGTGAAGTGGCTGAAAAGACGATAAATACACTTTTAAGATGCATCAGCAAAAGTATGATTTCTATATCATATGAAGTAATCATTTCCCTCTATTCTGCTTTGATCAGCACCATCTTGGGTACCAAATT